>NW_024883485.1:0-40000 GCF_019059575.1 Amphibalanus amphitrite | reverse complement strand
TTTATTAACAAACTAATGATGCTAGAGATTCTCTGATCTTTTTGGTTGCGGAATTTTTATGAAACCCTCCTATGTGTGACATGATGTGATATTGGATAATTCTCAAGATTCCCAAAATTCAATATCAAGTAGGTTTTCTTTCACATTGCTTAAATTTGGTTTAGTTTTAGTATTTTCTCAGTGGGTTTTGTTTGCATCAGTTTCCAAATTTTCTTAAATTGACACTAGTCGCAAAACCCATAGTCCACAAAGCTCTTGGCCCGGCCCGTCCATAGCCCGTTAACTAATGATATTTGGGGGCCCGGCCCAGCCCGCAGCCCAGCCCGGCCCATGGCCCGTTGGGCTGGCCCGGCCCGTGGCGAACACTGCTCAATACTAAACATCTGCTCGCTTATCTCTGATTGTCAGGTTACTAAAATAAGGAAGGCTGGTCCACTTTCCCTCTTATCAGTTAAACATTATACATTTGAAGCAGCATGACAATTTTCGTTGCAGTGATAGGAGATGTTACTAATTTCAATCTAAAATTTGGCCTACCTCGAAGCTAAAAAAAGCTCAATTACACAATGACGGTGTTGTTGACACAGGCAAAACACTGAACGATAATAAGGACAGAAAGGTGCTCAGGCTTTTACTATAAGGAAAATGACAAAAGAAATGTTTAGGAAAAGCTAGGTAATTCATTTTCACAAATAATTGTTGCTGTTATTTTTAGTGCTTTGCCTTCTGTTAAATCATTCTCTAAAACGTGGCATAATTATGTTATCAGTAGGACTCTTTTTAACCCTATTCCTGGCGGGCTCCGCCGGGACAAGAAACTGGCGGGGGGGCCGATTCACCCCCCCCCCCCCGAGATCTCGGAAACTAATGGACGGATTTTGATCCGGTAAGCGGCATTGGATTGCTCTCAATGCCGTTTTCACGACGGAATAGCAGGCATCTATTTGATACCAATTTGATCCTTTGGTTCCTCAGGAATTTTAGTAGTTTTTTTTTTAGTAGATTTCCCAGCTTTCGAATGAATGGTACGTTAGTTTGCTATCTTTCTATTAAATATCACATCGGTTTACTTCATCTAAGGATTTATCACGAATATCAACATGCGTAAGCACAATTATAAAATTATGAAATTATTAAATACTAGTACAATAGTTAAAAAAGATACTGAGTTGCCACGCTACAAAGAATATATTCAATTATGGCGCACGACAGACATTTAGAAAGCAGCGCCCTGCTTTATTGCACGCTGCTAGCCGCTTCCATTGGGTTTTGCAGGCCGACGTCATTGGTTGTTACGCGTATGATGTCACGCGACTTGTGGCCTATCACGGCTCTTTAATGATCTCCACTAAATGAATGCAACAATGGCCTTTTAAGTTGATATCTGTGGCCATCTGTCTATGGAGCGACCAATATGAAAGTTAGATGAATTTACCGGGGTAAGCGGGGTTACATGACTATGAGCAAGCAAATGTGTATCAGGAATGGATTTAGGTGGAGAATTGCGCTGGACCATGAGTGCTCGAGCGCTCCCAATTCCACGCCGGTTTGGCTTTGGAGCCGAGACAGACGATGCGGGTCAAGGTCACCGCTGGGGTAACGGTGGATTGGCTGCGCCCGGCACCCGTAACGCGGCACAATTCTCCATCTATAGATTTCCCTATTCGCTCAGCATTGTGATAGGTGTTCGTAATAGCATTTACTCTGCCTATGTACCTTTCCCCGGTTATTTAAAAGAAGTTTTTGTGGGGGATATCACGGCTATAGGTACTCAGTTGCCCTATTCACGACTTTCAAAGAATGCTCTGATATCTAAATACCGCACAGACCTACTGCATTGGTGAATCTGACAAAAGGTCTGTGGAATTACATCCCCCCTCACCACACCCCTAAAAACTCATCCAGTGTCCAAAACCACTTTTATCGACTCGCCCCCCCAAAAAAAAAAACACACACACACAAAGCATGGGGCATGTCAGCTCTCAGTTCATTTATCATTGTCTTTACCATGGTTCAATTGCATTGCGCGATTCAAAGCACTTGAGTGCCTATATAGCCTATATATTCTAGCCTTCAATTGCCTATATATGTAGAAAATAATACCTACAGCAAAACATCCAAATTACAAAGGCTACAATGCTTAAAAAGTAGGTTCATCAAGTAAGCCCATTTTAGCTTGCGTGGTGTTGCCAACCATGCGATTCCAACGCGGGCTATTCACAACGTCTGCAAAGGCACGTTAACAACTGACAAGCCGCCACCGCTGCCACTTATTCATAGATGGTTGATATCGCAGCTTGGGCGTCAGCAGCGCGGCCCACAACGCGTCGGCGCCAGCGCACGCAGCTGTTGGCACTCGCCAGCCGGTGTTGCGACTTAACGGCCGGCCGGCCCCATGAAGGAGAAGCTCTTGTTGAAGCTTTGTGATCGTCTCATAGCCGCCTTAGATGTCATCTTTCTTGGCAGATCCATCCGTTCAGATGGTACGGTGCAGTCTGGATAAAGGACGAGGTCCAACGCCGCTAACCCCGCGACCGCCACCCGAGAACGTGGCCGCAGACCGAACGGGCGTGAGGGCCGTAAGGGCCACCCCGCCATCCGGTAGGTGGCTGAGCAGCCGGGCGCCGAGCGGCGCCTGGGCGGCGGCCGCGCCGAGATGAAGTCCCAAACCGCCATGTCGCCATCACCGCCATCACTATTGCTGCAGCTGTTCCCAACCGCCTCCATTGCCGCCGTTGTCAGGTATTGCCAGCAGCCGCGCCGCGGGATGGCAGAAGCCGCGCCTCCAGCGCCCCTCTCCGCACGTGTGCAGGTGCTCTGCGGCCGCCGGGTCCGACGTTCAGGCAGAATATGATATTTCCATGCTGCTCCGACGGTGGGCTGGTCTTGTTTGGGCGTTACTCCACTGTGACGTCGGTCACGCCTGCCCCGGCCAGGGCGCAGAGGCCGACGTCTCACCATCCGGTTGCGGTCCTCAGTCGGGTCGCAACGTGTACCTCTACCGCAGCGTGGAGCGCGCTCCCGCTGGGCAGCGATACAGCCAAACGTAACATGCGGGCGGCCAGCGCTGCGCCGGACAGCGGACCCATGCCGGGGGTATGCCGGTCTCGGCCATTAGCGGGGTCGTTGGGGCCGAGGCTGTACATACAGCTGGTGACCGCGTGAGCCGCCAATCGAAGCTCACGGCTTATAAGCTCGACGCGGGCATCACACGCCGTCCCGATGGGAGCTCCACGACGCCGCCGCGAACTCCAGCAGCGCGGCTCGCAGCGCGAAGACCGGTACGGACGGCCGGGGCAAACGGCGTGCGGGAGTCGCAGGCGACGGAAGACGTTCTGCGGACAGAAAGGGTTGGGCATAAGCTGGTCGGCAGGACACTCTTGAGCCGAGCCTTTGATGTAATTACAGATGATCCAGAAGCATGCACAAAAATTCATGTCACACTATTCTCATTTATGTATTTGCTACATATGATATGATATACCAGCTCATGATCAGTGACGCATTCTGGGCAATGTGTTCTAAAGTGAAGTAACTGAAGTTACAATTGACAGCTTAAAAAAAAACACACACACACGCACACACATTCGATAGCTTATGACAATAACATGCCTTGTCTGCTTAATGCAGGAAACTATTTTTTTCACTTTTTTAGAAACAGCAAAAGAGTTGTCAACAAGCCATGTCAACTATCTAAACAATTTTTATGGAAACTGCTCTAACTAGCTTAAAGTTCCACAACGTTTCCGGAGCACCGTACCCAAACTCAGTTCATGTTACAAGAAAAAAAAACAGTAGTAATGCCTCCTTATTTTGAGTGAAATATAGGTATCAGTAATTTGATTTGGAAAGCAACAAATTTCCGCACATCATTTTAGCAAAATTACTATTTTCTTCAGCCATCAGGTTTTACACAAAACCATAGTAAACTTTATGATCTAGTTTACACAAAACCAAAGCCCCGATTTTAACAAATGTAGAATAAATTTTAACAATTTTAAAAATCGTGGAGAAAATGAAAAGTGTAGATTTGTAAAGCCGGGATATTTCACGGATTAGGCACTTAAAGAAATATCTTCACCTTTCTTTGAGCCACCAGCCTTCACCCAAGTTTTACACGAATGTAGTGAACCAGACAATGTGGCAACTCAAGATTGTGATGGTTTGAGATAATTATGACGGTAAAAGAAAAAGCAACACAAGGTTCCTTACCCTCGCCTTTTTCACATGGGTTCAGATGAGGCTTCAACTGTTGCCGACCTGAGGAGCTATAGGGACTTGAGCTTTCCAAAACTCAATTTCTAAGGGCCCTGAGCAGTGTTTGGGTTTCACACGTATGCGATCGTAATTTATATTAAGTTGACAAAGCAAGCAAAGCAAAGCATGATGCCCCGCGCGTCCGCCCGCCACCACGTCCCGCGTCCGACTCCCGACCGCCGCGTGACCCGAGGCGCCCGGCGGTCACGTGACCTACCGGCCGGGACTGCAAACGGCCTTCACCACCATTCTTGTATGACGTCATATCCTACTGAGGTGCTGATTGGTCGGAATTAGATACCTGAAGGTAATTATCTGCCGTAGTTATTTTTGTTTCATTGTTTTGCGTGTTTTTCTTATATGAAACGTAATTAAAAAATTTGCCATATTTTAATCACCATTAAAACATAACTGAATAGGTATAAAAGAGAACTCGATATATACTTTCATTGTTTTTAAGAATTCCGGAATTAGATACCCGAGGGAGCAAAGAGGGGGCAAGTTGCCACGCTGATTTGATACCTCATAGTCGAAAGGTGGGCTACTAGAACCGAAAATTGCTGTGTTTGTAAATAAATAAGTGATTTGAGGGCAAAGAATGCCCGGATTTAAACTTCTAAAATTATTTTGAACATAAAATATTTCAGTTTGAGGGATGTTAAGGCCTCAAAGAGTAGGTACTTTTCAGGTATCAAATAGGTTCCTCTGCGAAAGTTCCGTCGTGAAAACGGCTATAGTGAACTATATTTTAGACATTTCCGATTTGGCAGAGTTTTCAAAGAATGAGGTCTAGCTCAGTATCTAGGAAAGTCAGAGCAAAACGGAAAAAGCAGCTGATAGCTGAGGAAATTTCCTTTCGAATAGCTGCCAACAGATTTCAGCTATTTTTGATATTTGAGGCGCTAGGAGTCAAAAATCTAAAAGCGTATTTTTTTAGTAACATCACTTTTGCGTCAATAACTTCTGCACCGTTAGTGATAGCCTGAAACGGTAAACGCCGTTGCAGTTCTCTAATAAATGCGAAACAAATGGTTTGTATTTTGACCTACTAAGGTCACTCTCAATTTTGACCTCAGGTCACGGTTGACCTGACCTGAGCAAGTATAGGCGAGTAACATATCATTCGATACGTCATGACTAGGAAAACATGTTGTTATATAAAGAAGTGTTTTATCATATTTGTTTTACTTTTTATCAGTCAGATGCTTCCGAAACCCCGGAATATATATATATATATATATATATATATATATATATATATATATATATATATATATATATCATAGACCACTATATACCTGGACTGTGCACTGATTTTGCCGACTGCCATTAGGGCCCTGCTGGGAAATTCGACGTAGCACGCGGAATTGTGTGTTGATGCTCTAGTAAGCTTATTTAAATTACAGTAACTACTTAAATGTGATGTATTTTTTAATAAATGCTGAATTTATGGCATGATTTTCGACATGATAAATAGATAAAAGCACTTAGAGGCAGATATAACACTGTATTCAGTGCAAAACATCGATAAACAGGAACCATCGGTGATCGGTCAATTTGACAAGGAACAGTCTGATCGCATATTGGACGCACTGCATGTTTATTTGCTAGTCTAAATCAGACACGCACCTTGGCACAATGTTTTGGCACTTGGGCCTGGCGCAGCAGCCCACACGATCTACACCACGGAATTGCAAAGATCCCTTTAGATAATTACAAAGCTGTCGGGGCTGCGTGTCTAGCGAGATCGTCCGAGGTGACCTGCTTCCACTGAGGCCGATTTCATGTTCAGCTTAGCGACAGATGGGTTCTATCCTCTGTCCTTCTCGAGAGAAGGGGACTTGAACCCCGTTGTCAGATAGCCGCATTTTGGCGGGTGATGGCGATCGAGATTGGAGATTTAGACGGAGTCACGAGATATCGGTTCACTGGACACTGCAGCAGAGCTTCGCACTCGGGAATATACTTCCTTATAGTTATTACTTATTGTGCTACATTTGCCTTTAGTTACTGTACAAGTTGTATATCCACATGTGAAATTCTCAGCCATGTAGGCATCTTACACATCGACGAATATGACTTCAGGTTATTGACTGCATAAACGAAATGATCAGAGAAATGTTACATTGCGTTTACTTCCTGCGGCTCAATCTTTCTCATTTTCATGAATCTTTCCCATTTTGATGAAGCTCTGCTCACGCATCGCTGTCGTTGAATGACGGTATTGCCCATGAATTGCAATGTTTGTTTTTCGCTCAACTATACACACCAATGTGTTGAAGGAAGGCGGGTCGTAGCGTTGTAACTTGAGGTGTTTCTCGACAGTGTGACTTCCGCCCTCGGCGAACAATATGTGAAGAAATCTATCGTTTTCCTTTACAATGGTAGTCGAGATGTCTTGAAACACACGTTAGGGGCTACGTGTGGCGAAGAGAGAGTGACTCTAGCTGTGACCAGAGCAGGACTCATGGCTTTCATGCACGAACAGAACACAGATTGCTTATGTGGGCACGCCAGCTCTCTGCAAGCAATGCGATCTGGAGTTCTGGACCATCACTCGACGAAATGGCGAGACTTTATAACTCCTTTGGCTTCATTGTGTGACTGGTTATAGGAGCCGCCAGTATCTGGAAACATGTGCAATGTGCAGCATGTTTACATGCATACATCCCCTTAATCGAATTGTGGAAACGACCGCCGATGTCGACCAGAGGAAACCTGGCACTTCTTACAGCTCTCTTCGGCTCGATTTTTCGGTCTCGGCGAGCGTCACAGCATGAAATAAAGCTCACAGGGAGCCCATGATTGGTCAGGATTTCAAGACGTTTAAAGTTTCAGAGCAGATATTAATTAACTTCTTATTGATGCCTCAGCCAGGAATCGGAACACTGACATTGTCGCACGCACTGTCTTTGAATATCTCTTGCTCACGCCCTATTCTGTTCAGAGGATATTCTGAAGTTATTATCATTAGCCGCACATTTTACTGTACTTATGTGGCATATATGCATTCAAAAGTAACACAAACTATTAATTTCATTTAAGACAAAAGAGAACTATCCCGCATGTCAATGATGAACAACAATAATCTTGAAAAAATCTTCGCCACATTTTAGTGAAAATTTGCTAATTCTCGTGAAAATGAGCTGGGAACCATCATCCACACCATGTTAAATCATCAAAGAAATAGGCAAAACATGTCCTTCATTTTTCAATGTTTGCGCTACTATTACTAAGTTTTTGCCCAAAGTAAGATATAGGAAAGACTACAAATTGACTAGAGGTGTTGGTTTCCAAAGCACATTATCATATGGCGAGTGATCTGGCTGTGATAACGTTTGAAAGCTAGGGCCCTAATGGCAGGTCCCTAATTTTTGTGCACAGTCCAGGTATATAGTGGTCTAT
Source organism: Amphibalanus amphitrite (assembly GCF_019059575.1). Classification (NCBI taxonomy): domain Eukaryota; kingdom Metazoa; phylum Arthropoda; class Thecostraca; order Balanomorpha; family Balanidae; genus Amphibalanus; species Amphibalanus amphitrite. Next base: position 32,338 of record NW_024883485.1, on the reverse strand, counting down.
GTATATATATATATATATATATATATATATATATATATATATATATATATATATATATATATATATATATATATATGTATATATCGCATTTCGAATATGTAATTGGTGAACGACAAAATAGTCATACCAAAGTGTTGTACTCACTTAGGCGATTCGACTGATATGCAACATGGCATACTTTGCTAGAGAAATTGGCATGACCTCAGGTCAAGGTCAGGCTAGGTCAAGAAAGGGATACTAGGTGACTTTCTTGATATTCGATGCTTCACTAAGCAGTATAGCACTTACAACTAAGGTAAACAACACTTTGAACATACTTTTCTGTACAAGGTATATGCAAAAATAGTATTTGACCTCAGTGACCTCGTGTGACCTGGTATGACATGACACCTCCAATAACGTACTCTTCCTTCATTATATGAAGATAATATGAATGTTTCATGCATATAAGTTCTGATTTTACCCCAAACATGTTAGTTTGAATCGTTTCCCCATTGACTGTAATGGTAAGCATTGGTGACCTCAGGTCATGACCTGTCAAGGATATAACAAAAACCGAAACATATGTTGCACATATCGGTAAGCTTAGTTGAACCTGGAAGTTTGAACATATTTGCTCGAAAACTCTTGCTGTGGTGAGGGGACAAACTTTTTTCATGACCTAAATTTAGGTTGACCTGGTGACCTGACCTGCGGTCAGATCAACTCAAAATTTTTAGAAATGTTGCGTAAAAGCCTTTTAGGAAAAGTCAGAAAATTTGAGCTTCCTAGCTCAGAGCGTTTGGGAGAAATAACCAAAAAACCTCAGGGGGGGGGGGCTCCTGAGGCCCCCCCGCCAGGAATATATATTACTGACCGGGCCGACGAAATTATTTGGAAACGAGGTTTGCAAAATTGACGTAGGCCCGAGTGCGAAGCACGAGGGCCGGAGTCAAATTTTGCAAACCGAGTTTCCAAATAATTTCGTACGGCTGAGGTCAGTAAGATTTTTCCTACATGCCGCATACATGCTAAGTAGTTTCGACAGGTTTTGGTGACACTTTTATACAATTGTTTTGTCCATAATTTCCGAACAGTGATTGCGCTACTGCTGTGGATAAAGCTTTACAGGAAATTTATAGAAGAAAATGCATCAAAATATCTCACTTCAAAAAGAATCGCGTCCGAAAATATCAACTCAGAATGGCACAACAATTGGATATCCAAGGAACATCATGCATGAATAATTTGCCACGACATAAGAACAAGAAGAAGGTATAGAAGGTGTAATATTCCTAGTGATTAAACGTGAATTTTCCAGTGCCCTTGCAAGAATCTTTTCTTTATTTATGTAATCGTACTTTGTTGATGACCTATGGCTAAACTTTCGTGAAATACATTATATTTTCCATATTTTACATGTTTGTTTCGAGGAAAGGACTACAACTGTCAAATAATAACGCAATAACTTAGGCCCAAGGTATCAGTGGACATATCAAACGAAGATAAGAAACAAGCGATAACGGATTTCGATTAATAGGAGCATATCTTGCCATAATTTCGGCTTTGTAACCAATACTAAGCATTTCAAAACCCTTAATAAGCAGAGCAGATATTTTTTTACCAAAAAATGTTAGTTTTCTAATTTTACGCGGCAAATATCATGCAATAATGATGTCAATTATACATTCCCTATCAATTATACCTCTGGGCTAATGCGATAAACTGTAGTTTAGAGGTCATTGCCCTGGGCAGTAAACTCGGGCAGTAAACTTTTGTTTCCTGCCCGGCCTATCAAATAACATGGCATTTTGACACCGACAGTTTCTTGGTCATAGTTTTACTGCCCGGCTCGTGCTGTGCTTAAGACATACCCCGGCATGTAGGAATAGGGTTAAATGTCCATCTATGATGCCTATTTGCAAGCCGTTAGATACCGTACCTACTTGTACTTGTCTATCATTACATCAAAATGAGCCTGATGTTAGGCAAACTAAGAATGCATTTTCGTATTTTCGGAGTGACAAGTGATTGTTTCTACTTCCCCTCGTTCATTCTTTGTTTTCTTTCTTTTTTGTTCACGCCCGCGTCTGCTTCCTTGCTCGTTTCTTTTCCGCTGCTCTCAGATCTATTATCGACCTCTGTAACGTGGGAACGGAGGTCTAATTAGCTTCCTCCACGCCGGACCTCCCTTTGTGCGCCCGCTAACGGACAATGCTGCCAACCAACAGCGGAAATGTGCCATATGTATTTCTGTGTGCGAGTGACTACAGAGCGAGCTTCCATCCCGGGCAGCGCAGCCATCAATCAGAGAGATGGCGTACCCTGCTGCCAGGGACTGCAAAAAGTAGGTTACGTAATTTTTATATTAATATTGATACACGTGCAAAGCGAAACTCTTATGGCGGCCACACGGCTTGGCAGTCTCTAACGCAGGACCACCTTAGATCGCTATCTATTCAGTCGATCATGAGCTATAAGAGACAGCCACTGCACGTGCGCACGTGCAGAAACACTCTGAAGGCGACACAGGCGTGCATTTAACGGTGATTACCTAAGGATAGGCCAAATGTTAGCGCAATCAGCCTGATCGTTGCGGAGCTATTGTATGGAAGTGGAGCAACTCGACACACTTGAGCTGGCAGGTACCAGTTCCGCCCTCAACGCCCCCAACGAAAGGAAGCACGTGTATTAGGTCAAATGGTATTGTTGAGCTTTTCGAAACTTCAGTCAATTTCGACTGTTCTCTTTTCCTGGGACCCGAACCGTTGGACCTAAAGATTGAATTTGATAACATATCAAATTAGCAAAAGAGCGTTAAAAGAGCTATGAGATGCGTTGTTGCGATACAGTAGCTCTATTGATTCACAAGGTATGCGTTAAACTGTCCCAAAATTGTCCTTATCGGGAAAATTTGACCTTTGATGGCCTTGAATAGACTCAGTAATTGCGTGAGTGATAAATAACATTTTTTAGTACTCGCTAAGTTGATGGATCGCTTTTTCCGCATTGAGCTCTCAGAGTATATTCTTTGTTAAAGATGATCAGGCGTAACCATTTTCCGTTATTACGAGCGAGCGAGCGGAGCTGGTGAGCGAGCTCATACTGAATTAAGGGAAAATCATGAGTATGAGCGGCTGGCCAGCCGGCCGGCCGTGGGGACGCTCTTCAAAAGCTAATATCTTAGGAACGGGACATCCGATTGACAAGCGGTCTTCTTTACTGAATGTCACTTGGACGTAAAATTTCTGTGGTGTGATGGCCACCATGCGTTCTTGCCAACCACCGCACGTGGCGCGTGGTAAAGTTGGACATTTTTTAAGAACCCCCAAAATTGCAACCTCAATAACGGCACAATGGTTGGGCCGATTGAATTGAAACTCAGTACACAGTTAGGCCTCCATCAGATAATTCATCTGCATGTGTTAAGGTTGGGGTGCTACAGCACGTGCGCACGTGCAGGGGGCGCTCCCAGATCTCGAGAACGGCTGGGCCGATTGCGCTCAAATTTGGTACACGGCTGGGGACCAGTTAGTAGGGTGCCGTGCAAAAGTCAGTTTGGACCCCGCTTGCACGTGCGCACGTGCAGTATGCCGCTTCCAGATCTCAGGAACGGCTGGGCCGATTGCGTTCAAATTTGGCACACCACTAGCGACCGGTTAGAAGGGCGCTTTGCACAAGCCCGTTGGAAGTACCCTCTCGCCCTTGCGCACGTGCAGGGCTCACTATCTCGCTCGCTCGTTCTTCGCCCAAAAGGCGTTTTACTGGTATTGAAAAGACTTCGCTTCGCTCGCTGCGCTCGCTCGCTCGTGATTAACGTTCCCAAAACCAGAGCACTGGCTGGCCGGGACACCACCCCGGCTGGGGCTACTATTGCTATTTGCTTATTAAAAAACTGATTTTCGTTGTTTTCGTTGTTTTCGTTGAAAAGTTTTCGTTGATGAAACACATCATACATTAAAAACTGTCCCCTCTCTTGCACTGCTGATTTTCCTCACCTGTTTAGAGATCTGCTCAGCTCCGTTTGGCAGGTAATGTCGATGAATGAGGTTTGGTGCCAGCAGCTGTCTGAAAATAGAAATGGCGAAAATGAGTTCAAACTTAAAAAAATTGCGTTGAAGTAACTCTGCTGCTATACCATTTATGCATTCATTAGCATTCAATTGGGCACTTGAAAACTTCATTCTTTATCACACGGAGATACATAAAAGTTGAGAAATTTCTCGAATCTTTCCAAGATGGTGCCATTTATATCTGACAGGCTCGCTGAACACCTTCGATACAAGCGAAATAAATGCGGTTTCTAACATCTTATAGTTAAAGAAATACTTACGAATTGAGTTGCAGGTCGATTTGAAACTGATGGGTGAATGCTTTTATCATGAGTGACGTCTTTTCCACATGTTTTGTTGACACCTGCAAAACGGCATTGGTAAGACCGGAGAATGCTGAGTTCTACACATGCATGTTCTATTGCTATCATACCAACAACCATACACAACTATATAAGTCCAATAAATAAGTAATTACAAAGCCATAAAAATATTTTGAAATGAAAAACAAAAGTGGTGAATGAGAGTTAAGACAAGCTGATGCACGGACTTCTTTACATGCAGAGAAGTCTGTGGCTGCTGAGAAATAAGAAGTGAAATGAACACTCGCACTTTCTTTCCGAAGTCCGATCAGGCTCATTTTGTGTTTACGTACTCCTTGATATATGCCTTAGATACCCTGATGGTACAGAACCTTTACTTCGAATTTTTCAGGTCAAGGCCAGGTCATCCTAGGTCACGAAAATTGTATATTATGTATCGGTCACGTGACGCATGTTTTATGGTCCATTTTACACATAGATTTAGAAAACAATGTCGTCTGTGTCATTTGAGGCCATTTTTAGCTGAATTTACTGAAGATCAGGTCACTTTGAAGTCAGAAAAGGTCAAATTTTGAAAATGAAATTTTCAACAAAAATGTGCCTATCAGATGCAGTTTGAGCTCAGAAACACGACGGGGCCATTTATATTGATGTAAGACGTCAAAGACGTACTAAAAAAGGATTTTGAAAAATATATAATTGTAAAATTTTGACTATAATGCAAATAACTTGGCTATGTTTGAAGATATTTGGCTAAAGTTTGCTAGAGTACTTAACTTTAACCCGCGAGTTGCTGGGGGGGGGGGCGTTAAACGCCCCCACTTTTTTCGCCGGGCCATAGCATAGAAACGGCGCGCCGCAGGCGCGCCAAATTTTGGGTACCTGTAGGGAATTGATTGAACTTTATTGTGACAAAGTTTCAAAAAAATCGGTCGGAAAATTTTTGAGATATCGAGGTTTTAGTGACGTCATGATTTCTGAGTTTTCGACCAAAAACGGCATATGTTAAAAAAAAAATCATATAAAATCACAGAATAGACATATAGACATGCCGTAAACGCCATTAGACTGCCAATACCATGGAGAATCAAATGGCTATCTTTGATTATTGATTATCGTTCCGCATTTTCCAAAATCTTGAACTGAATCTTGGCAATTTCTCGTGACTACTTCACGACCATGATACATGAATTTCTTAAATTGAACTTTTTTAGCCAAACACGTACACATATGATAAAATGAATGTCACCGTCGTGTTCTACGCCCCAAATTACCCATAAAACATGTGTCACAGGCTGCGAATATCAGTTTTTATTTTCGGGGATATGTGCCTGCCCGGTTGACCTGACCTTGACCCTGACCTATGCTTGACTGACCCCTGCATGGAGCTGACACTCTTGTAGGCCTTATATGATGGATTGTGCACCGTTTTGACAGAGTTTATGACGAGAGGCGCCCATTGCGAAGTCCTGAAGTCCATGCTACTGAAAGCCCGATTTCAGGTGTTTGACCTGACCTTGACCTGACCTGTGACCTCAAAATTCAACTTTAAAGTACTCATCTGAAGCGTCTCGTCGCGTTCTTTCGTTTGCCGCCTCGTGCGTTTCGCTGCGCCTATTGGTTCTCGAGTTATCGGCTGGGGGCGTTTAACGCCCCCCCCCCCCCCCAGCAAACGGTGTGTGGCGAAATACCCCAGCAACTGCCGGGTTAACAGTGTGTGTTCTATCACATGTATTCCGATTTTTGCGAAAAGTCAAAAACTTTCTTAAAAAATCAAAAATATTTTTTTTTTTGTAATTGTAAATACATATTTTTCGAAAATTTTAAAATTTCGAAAATTCGAGATAGCAGTTTGATAGCTAAGTGTATTTTTAGTCCATGCATACAAATAAATTGGATCTAGCTTTAAAACTGAGCTCTTGAGAGCGTTTCCGCAATTCAATACTTTGCATCAAAATCCGCCGACATGACGTCACTCTGACGTCATTTCCGACTAAACTGTGGTAGCTAGCAAAATTAAATTTTAACAAAAGGTGTCAAATTGATGCCGCTGAAGGTGCCGCAAGTTTCGTGATGATCCGTCAAACGTTTTAGAAGATATTGCCGAAAAACGGGAGGGAGTTCTGTAGAGCCCCCCTCCCCTCCAGTCATGCGCGGGTTAATCTTTATCAAATAGAGCAGCGGTCAATCTTTTTTTTGTACCAAAGTATTGGTGATTAGGGTGTGGTACTTACTAACCTTTTGATAAAATCCGTTCCTAGATGACGTGTTGTCCCTCTCAAGCTGAAAAAGTGAGACACCATTGAAGTGAAACACAGCGCCGCCACAGACGGACACCTCCAACAGCATGTACTCGTGCGTTTAATATAGCTCTACCTACCCATGTATGTGTAGCAGAATAAATGGAGATTTCGGAGTAGGATTAATCAAGGTGAGCACAGACATCACCAACACCATTGCTGCAAAGCTCACTGATGAATTTATTCGGGTATTTGTTCACGTATGCTAACCATCATTTTTTGCTACAGCATTAAGCTAACATCAGAAAAAAAATGCATAATAGGTAATCAGTAACATAAATGAAAGTGTGAAAATGCCAGAATTTTATACCCGAAGACTATCGTTCTGTTCGCTTAGGAGAGTCCGTTCACACTCATCACAAGGGTTCTGTTCTCACTCTCCCCTCTCTCCCTCTCCCTCTCCCTCTCCCTCTCCCTCTCCCTCTCCTTCTCTCCCCTCCCTCTCTCCGTCTCACCTTGGAGGGCCCGTTCTCGCGTGTGATGATGGTCGATTGTCGCCGCGAGTCTCGGATCTGCACCGGGTACGTGATGAAGTAGTGGCTGCCCAGCCCGTGCACCATGTCCCTGTTCTCCTTGTACTCGGTGAACAGCCGGTTCGCCTCGTCTGCACACGACACAACATCGGGTCACTCAACGGCACCAAACACAGCACCAGGTCACTCAGCGGCACCAAACACAGCACAACACCGGGTCAGTGCACACGACACAACACCGGGTCACTCAGCGGCACCAAACACGACACAACACCGGGTCACTCAGCGGCACCAAACACAGCACAACACCGCACAGTGGGGATTTTTCCGATCTAGCGCCTATTAATTCAAAAAATATTTTTTTGGATTTTTGTTTATTTTTTGTGTCAGTAGGGCTAAGAAATGTCTGAATTTTTCATATATGGCATTGTTTTATCTGTATGTCCACAGCAAAACTAGGAAAAATGCGCCCAAAGTTCACACTCATGCGTGATTACTCAATGGGCTCAGCAAGGCCCGAAAGTATAGCTCAATTTCATTGTCCTGTCCTGTTGGTTTTAATCTTGCGAGGTCTTAAAGTTGCATATCGTCTGAAAGGCACCTTCATTAGGAATGGAATGGCAAACAGAAAGTATGCCACAACCTTACTAAGGTCACAAAAATGCCCTTTACAAAAAACCCTTACAGACACCATATTGAAGGAATGGTATTCTAAATAAATGTAGGAAATCAACAATGTTCTCCACACTTTTCCACTCCGAAATATATCCTATCGAATTCGCCACTTTCTTCTGCACGAGACAACGCCTGGTTTGGCTGCCGAAACTTGCCTGAACACGGAATATTCACATTAGAGTATCTTAACACCCCACTCGAGGAGCGCTAGGGCAAACAGCACGATATAGGTATGTTCCGGACATAGGCGAATAATTTTACTTCGTGATTTATATGATGCATATTTTCTGAGACACATTCATTAGGAATAGGATGACAAGCGTAAATTATACATACCGTAACCTTATTAACCATCGCACTTGTGGGGAGGGGGAGGGGAAGGGATCGGATAAAACCCCATGGTTTTCCGCAAATTACTCGCGCAAAAAGCGGCCGATCGCGCCGAAACTTTGGGTACCCTCGAGATCATCAATTTTACATCTAACCTAAAAATTTCATGACTCTGACCCAACTGACCTTTGACCTGTGGCATATTTCTCGAGACCATGTTTGGTCGGAATCGCGATTCGGCGTATGCCAGCTCACATTATCCGCGGTTTCCAGTCTTTTTGTGGTTTTAAACGTTCAAATATGTGAAATGCTGTTGGTGCCATGCATAATGGTGGGAGTCAAGGTCACGTGAAGGTCAAGTCAAGGTCATTGACCTTTTGATGACCTTGGTTCACTTTTTCGAGTTTTACTTGTTTCTAGGGTAGTTTTTGGTGCTGATTTCGATTTTAGCAGCCATTTGAATATTTACGAAGTAGTTCTAGTGCCTTCGTTCCATGTTACGAAGCTATCAGTAGTAGGTGACACTTTTATGGATGGCCGGCAGGACGCCTACTAATTGATCTAACCTGACCTGACCCGACCTGGCCTAAATGCATAAAGACATCGTCTGTTATCAAAACTAACATGAAATTCGTGATCAGCACCCCAAAATACCCCGTAACACCCTAACTTTGCGAAGTTTCAAGAGGTCTCGATTTCCCAACTTTAGTTGGGTCATTAAACTGACTTGCAAAGTCAGCTTATGACCTTGGACTTTGAAATTGGATATATTCGGCCTAACTTCGTCATAGGCAGCACGCTTGACTTTTCCGCGAAGCTCTAGCTTGATCAGGGGCCAAACGGCTGAGCGGGGGTCCAATTGAACCCCCTATACTATGTTGATTATGCACATTTACAGGTAAAATTCTCACCAGGACACACCAGCCAACATCTGTGCACAATCTGGCTACAATTCTACCTATGGTTTGCCCTCTACGAATAAATAGGTGCTAGATCGGAAAAATCCCCACTGTGCACCGGGCCAGCCGGCGGCACCAAACACAGCACAACACCGGGTCACTCAGCGGCACCAAACACAGCACAACACCAGGTCACTCAGCGGCACCAAACACGACACAACACCGGGTCACTCAGCGGCACCAAACACAGCACAACACCGGGCCAGCCGGCGGCACCAAACACAGCACAACACCGGGTCAGCCGGCGGCACCAAACACAGCACAACAGCAGGTCACTCAGCGGCACAAACAGTGGCGTATCCAAGGGGGGACCCTGGGGATCCTAGGATCCCCCCTGGAGCCTAGAAAAAACGTTTTTTTATAACACGAAAAAATTGAAATGACTTCAAGGGCCCTTTTGACCACTTCCCATTTTATTCGCAAAAAGAAAAAGTATTGTAGAACTCTTTTAGGGACCCCCTGAGGACTATAAGAGGACACCTTTAGGCCAATGAGGGACCTTGTGAAGTAAACAGAGGGCCCTCTCAGGTACACAGAGGGCCCTTTCAGGCACACAGAGGGCCGTCTCAGGCACACAGGGGGCCCTCTCAGGCACACAAAGGCCCTCTGAGACACACAAAGGGCCCTCTCAGGCACACATAGGGCCCTCTCAGGCACACAGAGGGCCCTCTCAGGCACACAGAGGGCCCTCTCAGGCAAACAGAGGGCCCTCTCAGGTACAGAGAGGACCCTTTCAGGCACACAGAGGGCCCTCTCAAACACACAGGGCCCTCTCAGGTACACAGAGGGCCTTCTGAGACACACAGAGCGCCCTTTCAGGCACATAGAGGGCCCTCTCAGGCACACAGAGGGCCCTCTCAGGCACACAGAGGGCCCTCTCAGGCACACAGAGGGCCTTCTCAGGCTCACAGAAGGTCCTCTGAGACACACAGAGGCCCTTTCAGGCACACAGAGGGCCCTTTCAGGCACACAGAGGGCCCTTTCAGGCACACAGAGGGCCCTTTCAGGCACACAGAGGGACCTCTCAGGCAAACAGAGGGCCCTCTCAGGTACACATAGGGCCCTCTCAGGCACACAGAGGGCCCTCTCAGACAAACAGAGGGCCCTCTCAGGTACAGAGAGGGTCCTTTCAGGCACACAGAGGGCCCTCTCAAACACACAGGGCCCTCTCAGGTACACAGAGGGCCCTCTGAGACACACAGAGTGCCCTTTCAGGCACACAGAGGGCCCTCTCAGGCACACAGAGGGCCCTCTCAGGTACACAGAGCGCCCTCTCAGGCACACAGAGGGCCCTCTCAGGTACACAGAGGGCCCTCTCAGGCTCACAGAGGGTCCTCTGAGACACACAGAGGCCCTTTCAGGCACACAGAGGGCCCTCTCAGGCACACATAGGGCCCTCTCAGGCACACAGAGGGCCCTCTCAGGCAAACAGAGGGCCCTCTCAGGCAAACAGAGGGCCCTCTCAGGTACACAGAGGGCCCTTTCAGGCACACAGAGGGCCCTCTCAAACACAGAGGGCCCTCTCAGGCACTCAGGGGGGGCCTCCCAGACACACAAAGGGCCCGCTAAGACCAGCAGAGGGCCCCTTAAGACTAACAGAAGGCCCTCTGAGGTACCAAGGTCAATTTCAGGCCACAAGGTGTCCTATGAGGCCACCAGACGGCCCTCTTATATCAAAGATAGTCCCTGGAGGTCACCGGAGGGCCCTCTGAGGTGAACAAAGGGCCCTCTCAGCCGCCTCAAAGAGGGCCCTCTGAGGTCGAAGAGATCAAAGAGATCAAAGAGGGTCCTCTAAGGCGAATGGAGGGCCTTCAAATGCCACAAAGCGCCCTCTGAGGCCACTGGAGGGCCTTCTGAGGTGCTATGAGGCTATGTCAGACCATCATGAGCCCTATGAGGTCATCAGGCCCTCTGAGATCAAAGAGGGTCCTTGGAAGTCATCGGAGGACCCCTTGAGGCCCCTTGAGGCAAACAAAGGCCAGAGGGACCCCTTAGACACCATAAAGAAGTAAAAAAGACCCCTCGGCCCTCTGAGGTCAAAGACAGCTCTCTGAGATGTAATAGGGCCATTTGAGGCAGCCGAGGGCCCTCTGATGCCACAGAGAGGCGCCCTCGGCTCTGATGCCAAAATAGGGTCCTCTGAAGTTTGAAGCCACCAGAGGGCCCCCTGAGGCGAACAGAGGGCCCTCACATCCACCTCAAAGAGGGCCCTCTGAAAATCAACTGGCCCTCGGAGTCAGTGTCCCAAAATTGTATTTTGGCTTGGGTGTCAGAGGGGGAAATAGGTCACCCAAAAGGGGGATAAGAGTGGAGGTGGACAATTGTCAGTCACAGCGCAGTCGGAGCCCTCTGAGAAGGCCACTCGAGCCTTACAACAGAGGGCCCTCTGAGGTGATATGAAGGCTATGTCAGGCCACTATGGGCTCTATGAGGTCATCAGGCACTCTGAGGAAAAAGCTGGCCATATGAGGCGAACAGAGGGCCCTTTAGGACAATCAGAGGACTTTTTAGGCCAACTAGGGACATTATGAGGCCTGAACAATGGGCCCTTTGGGACACAAACGGCCTCTCAGGCACCCGGAGGGACCTCTTTTCTAAGGCAAACAGGGGGTCCCCTTAGATGATATGAGGGCTTTTTTAGGCCACCAGGGGTCTCATGTATTAGACCAACATACGGCCATCTGAAGTAAAAGAGGACCTTTTGAGGTAAAAAAGGTCCCTGGAGAGAAAACAGAGGGCCCTTTTGGGTACTCAGAAGGACCATGGGGGCCACTAGAGGGCCCTTTGAGGCCAGTGATGGTCTTCAGAGGCCATCAGAGGTTCCCTCTGAGGGTAACAGAGAGTCCTTAAGACGACCAAGGCCCCCCGTGAAAATGCAGGTGTCACAAGGCCAGGTTTGCATCAAAGGTTAGGTAGCTATGCCCAGTTTTGGCTCTCTGTTGCCGACGTGTTCCGAACTGTCGCAAAAAAAAACGATGTGGTGGCACCCACGCCCCCGGCCCCCCTCGGCTGGCCAGGGTCCTTCTAACCAGGGATGCAGAGCCGTGGAAATTTCAGACGACTCCGGCTCCGGAGAAAAAAATAGGATCCGGCTCCGGCTCCGGCTCCGGCGGCTCCGGCTCCAGTACTCAGTAATCCTCTATACAGTTAAATACGGGTGGAAGAGAAAAGATGAAGGATTGGCTCACGTTGCTTCTGTATTTGCATAGCAAGGCTGTTTTGAATGTCACATGTTTTACTGCCTTGTACTGTCAAACCGAACTAGGTCAATAATTGTTTCCTCTTCAAAAAAAAGTAGCCGGAGTCGCCGCCTTTTTTGAATGCTCCGGCTCCGGCTCCTGCTCCGGGCTATATTCTTTCACGGCTCCGGCTCCGGACAAAATATGCCTGCTCCGGCGGCTCTGCAGCTCCAGCTCCGCGACTCCGCACCCCTGCTTCTAACTCGGCTTCTGAGCCACGACACGCCAAAGGCAGCGTTTGAAGGGACGCAAACAATAATGACGAAATTACTCTGGTCACTTTTTAGATCAGGTCAAAAGTCAGTTCACATAGGTCATCAAGGGCAAATTTCGCCAATTTTCAGATCCAATTTCGACTATTTTCAACAAACCATCGCATGACTCGGAAATGTGGAGCTACAGTGCCGGGGAAAAGCGTAGTTAATAGCTCTTCAACACCCGTTTCGCCGTTTCCATCCTCATGACATTCAAATCCTTCTCCTCCATGCCGCAAACCCTGATCCGGGCTGGACCTGGACGGGCAACTTTATTCCATGCGGGCGGCTCCCATTGGAGCGCACTGCAGCTCCTAATCAAGCACGCTCGTAACCGGGTGCAGTGAGCACTTAGGGGGGCTGGTCGGCCTGTCCTGTTGGACAGGCTCAGCCCCGGTGACTCACCAAGGTGCCCGCCCAGACCAATGTCTCCCTCAATTCCTTTCCTATCATACTTCCGGCCCTGAGCTCTGTTCGCACCCCGTTTATTTATCAGCAGGCTGCGAGCATGCTGCTACTTCTGGGCTCATTGGTCGAATTCAAGTGGTCTATTCGTTAGACCAATGAGAGGCCAAGAAGCGCCAGCAATAACTTCCATATATGGGGAAAACCGACAGCACGCTGATATAAAAACAGCGATCGAACAGGGCTCTGAAATGGACTCGTCAGACCGAAAGGGCCTGGGCCCAACCCAACAAAACAATCAAAGCTCTTTTAATGCTCTTTCTGTAAACTGTGCTCAGATTTGACCTAGGCCTGTCAATTCTACACCTTTTAAGTCGGAACATTTTTATGCTTTTACAGCTCTGTAGGCCTGTGGCTCTTCTTGCGAAACCTTTTTTTTGGTCGAAAATGGCAGAACATGACGTCATTCTGACGTCATTTGCGGCCAACCTATCATAGCCTCTGGAAAAAAAAAATAGTCACAATGTGTAAAATGGATGCCCAGAGAGGTCCTGAAAGTTTGGTGGCGATATTTGCAGTCATTTAGGAGAAAGCTACGGAAGAGGACAGGGAGCCGTTTCGCCCCCCCCCCTCCCTACGGGGCGCGGGTTAACGCCCTTTCAACTCAGGCTACAAGGGCCCTTTTGCCACTTAAGGGCCCTTTCAACCCAGTCAGTCAAGGGCCCTTTTGACTGCGGATCCCCCCTGAGAGAAATCCTAGATACGCCACTGGGCACAAAACACAGCACAGCACCAGGTCACTCAGCGGCACCAAACACAGCACAACACCGGGTCAGTGCACACGACACGACACCGGGTCACTCAGCGGCACCAAACACAGCACAACACCGGGTCAGTGCACACGACACAACACCGGGTCACTCAGCGGCACCAAACACGACACAACACCGGGTCACTCAGCGGCACCAAACACAGCACAACACCGGGCCAGCCGGCGGCACCAAACACAGCACAGCACTGGGTCACTCAGCGGCACCAAACACAGAAACACAACAACAGGTCAGTGCACCAAACACGACACCAGGTCAGCCGGCGGCACCAAACACGACACCAGGTCAGCTGGCGGCACCAAACATATCAGGTCAGCCGGCACAGTAAACAGCCGGGTCAGCCAGGATTGTTTTAAATAGTTGCGTGAAAATGTCAAGCATTGACTCATCTGAACGAGTAATAATCACCAGCACTCAGCAGAGCCCCAAATATGCAGTATAGAACCAGTGATTAACACCAGTACTCAGTAGAGCCCCTAGTATGGTATGAATGGGACGGTTGGTGCACCAAACCTGACGTTTCTCATGTTTGGCCTGGGGATCATGCGATTTGAGTTCGAGATCTTATTCATGACAGTTTCTGAGCACCATCCCTCTTGGGCACGATCTGTGATAAAGAAATCGAGTACCTAGGCTTCCGCAAAACGTTTTGAAATCACCATAGCAACAAAACAATGAAAATACTGGGGAATGCTGTGTTCCATCGTTGAATTTTCTAAATGGTACGCAATGGTATTGCAACTGGCCAATGCATTCGTAAAGAGAGAGTATAAGTCGATTAGGCGGGTTGGTTCGAAGTTCAGCGAGCACCTTCGCATCTGCCCAGGCATCAGTTGGCGGTCACACCGAACCTCAAGCGTGCGGCCATAGAGACGTGCACACTGCACACTGCGTGGTGGCTGCTCCTCGTGTGCAATGATCCCAGATGTCCATCCCGGACCGCTGCCGCCGCAGTGGCGGCCGTTGGCGGCCAGGGTAATGCCACTCGGACGGATCGGCACCACGAAATGACGGCGGATCGGGAGCGGCCGCCGCGGGCCGGCGCGGCGGCCCAACGGCCCCCGGCGGGCAGATTCCGCCGGCTAATCGCGCCACACCGACCGAACCAGATCCATTTCAGTAATTGTGCTAACTGCATGCATGCACCCGGTGACTCGGAAACGCTCCATTATAGTCTGAGTAGCGCGGAGGGTCCCGGACAGGGCGGCCGAGTATTTCACCAGTGTCCCCCCTCCCCCCCCCCCTCTCAGCAGCGCGACAATTGTCCATGCTGGCGATTTGAAGGAGTGCAGTTGGATCTACATGCATCCATCGAATCAGAAAAGCGTGTTATGACCCCTCTAAAGAGGCTTTGAGTCCCGTAGGAGTACACGATTAGCTACGTTCGAAAGAACATCAGAGGTCAAAGGTCAAAGAGCAGAGAACATCCAGGGTCAACTTTCTTCATATTCCGACAGTTTTAGACAAAGAGGCGCACAGCGGTAGCCCTTGAGCTCAATTTCACCCTCACCTTTCGAGAGTGGAGATGATACACCCTGACATAGGCAATTTCTCAGAACGCGTTGGCAGCAGAGCTGGAAGTAAAGATACCCGCGACTTCGGGCTCAAACCGGACATATTCATCTTGTTTGTGTTTTCAGATAAGATAAGGTCACTGACCTATGGCGTCAAGTGAACCTATGCAGTTTGCATAATACAACATTATAACAATGTTAGGTACGACTTCGCATATGCTCTGAGCGACATGGAATGTAATGCAGAGAGATGACGCTTTCAGGTTGCAAAGCACCCCAAAACACCAACAAATTATTTACTTCGGATTTTTTAAAGGGTCACCTGAGGTCTGGTCGGTGACGTTACCTCACCATTTTTCATCCCAATGGGGGACATATGGAAACCATCTGTTTAGCATCAAAAAAGATTGCAGCCTAGATGCACACGAAATAAAGCATCATTACCCATCTGGCAGCGTCTTCCGGCAAGACAGAACGATAAAACCGTCTTAGGTGTGGTCAGCTCGACGATGCAGATCGACTGATATGCAACGTGACCTTTTCCGGTCAGGTCATGACCTTGACCTGAGCAAATTTTCAAATTGACCTTTCAAGGTCAAATTATAGTTCATTCGTTGCGTCTTGACGAGAGCAACACGATGCCGGCAACAGATAGTCCGTGCAAGGCTTGAGTCAAAAGATATTGCAGGAAAACTGTTTCCGAAAAACAATCGTCTATTTTGGCAGTTTTTGCTGTCTGCAGGCAAATCCGTTGACGATAGGTCAAATCTGAGAGAATTACTTAGAAAGAATGTTAAAAGGGCGCTATCAAATGCACTTTTCTGCGGCGCTGTAGCTTTACTAGTTTCCGAGCTGCGCGTCGATTTGTTGAAAGTTGTCGACATTTGACCTAGAAATCGGTAAATTTTGCCTTCAATGACCTCTGGTGACCTGACCTTTGACCTGAGCAAAAAATTCACCAAATAATTTCTTCCTTATTTTTGCCGCTCTTTCGAACGCCAGCTTTCCCGTATATAGCTACGTGGCCCAGGTGCCGAGTTAGAATGGAAGGGGGTGTTCAAACACCCTTCCCAGCAGGGCGTGGAAATCCAGGACCCCTAGCTTGGCGCGGGTTTAACTGGGACTAGTAAATGGCACCAGCTACTAGTTGGTAACGGCACAGACGCTCGCATTTTCGAAAACATTAACACATATCGGCTCATAATTTTATTCATTGCATTCTGAGGCCGCTGTGCGGCAATGACTCTTTTTTAGGTCATTTCATTGCAGTGCCCACGTATACTGTGCCCGTGCATTTGTGTCGATCGGCGGGACCTTGGTCGGTCGAGCATCTCAGATGGCGGTTTTCCGAGCCCTTTATGGCGCACAGCGCGACACCCCCGGGTCACACACAGCAGCCCGCCATAAAGGACTACTCACAGCGCACAATGAGAGCGAAACAAAGCGGCCTCAGTGCTTGGCGGGGAACAAAGGTAAATCGAGAGGCGTAGAGCAAGTGGAAAAGAAAGTGAGAGTGAGAGAGAGATAGAGATAGGAAAGGACGAAATATGGAGAGACCCAGAGGGATGAGAGGAAAAGAGAGGAAAGGAGAGAAGAAGAGAGGAGGGGAGAGGAGAGAAACGCATGTGTATGGTGTATGCGCTACGCCACCTGCTGGACTGCTCGGCTGTATGCGTTACGCTGCCTGATGGAGTGCCCAGCTGTATACTGTGTATTCTTTGCGCTATACCTGCTGGAGTGCCCGGCTGTATAGCAAGAGTATTCGTTACTTTACCTGCTGGAGTACCCGACTGTATAGCTACTATGTATAGCTAGTGTATTCGTTACTTTACCTGCTGGAGTGCCCGGCTGATTCCAGATGCCGCGACGCAGCTCTCCTGAAAACAAAACGGGGCAACGGTCACACGAAAGCCGTGACTAAATTAGCCAAACAGGCACTGAGTGTACACCGACTATAGGACACTGAGTGTGTGTCTATCCACAGAGAGTATAAACTACACGGCATACATTTAGATAAGGGACGGTTAGCGGTAGAATGGACAGAATTACCTGTCCGCTGATAAGCATAGGTAAAATGTGCAGGACACAGGACACAACGTCTGTCTGTGGGCTGTCTGTCCGTGGGCTGTCTATCCGTGGACCGTCTGTTCAGTGTCCAGTGTCCATGGGCCGTCTGTCCGTGGGTGGTCTGTCCGCGGGCCGTCTGCCCCTGGGCCGTCTGTCCAGTGTCCAGTGTCCGCGGGCCGTCTGCCCCTGGGCCGTCTGTCCAGTGTCCAGTGTCCGCGGGCCGTCTGCCCCTGGGCCGTCTGTCCAGTGTCCAGTGTCCAAGGGTCGTCTGTCCGTGGGTCGTCTGTCCAGTGTCCAGTGTCCATGGGTCGTCTGTCCGTGAACCGTCTGTCCAGTGTCCAGTGTCCGTGGGCCGTCTGTCCGTGGACCGTCTGTCCAGTGTCCGCGGGCCGTCTGTCCGTGGGCCGTCTGTC
Organism: Amphibalanus amphitrite; assembly: GCF_019059575.1. NCBI lineage: Eukaryota > Metazoa > Arthropoda > Thecostraca > Balanomorpha > Balanidae > Amphibalanus > Amphibalanus amphitrite. The sequence goes on along the minus strand of NW_024883485.1, from coordinate 14,525 downwards.
TGTCCGCAGGCCGTCTGTCCGTGGGCCGTCTGTCTGTCCGCAGGCCATCTGTCCGTGGTCCGTTTGTCCGTGGGTCGTCTGTCCGTGGACTGTCTGTCCGTGTGCCGTCTGTCTGTCCGTGGACCGTCTGTCCAGTGTCCGCGGGCCGTCTGTCCGTGGGCCGTCTGTCTGTCCGCAGGCCATCTGTCCGTGGTCCGTTTGTCCGTGGGTCGTCTGTCCGTGGACTGTCTGTCCGTGTGCCGTCTGTCTGTCCGTGGACCGTCTGTCTGTCCGTGGGCCGTCTGTTCGGCCGGACATTCAAACGATTCTGGGCTGATGAGAGTCATCATTTCCTGGTGTAATGGCCATAGCACAAATACGATAAACGCACTACTACATTAAGGGATGATGGGCTATTTTTATCCTAATAGGATTTATAAACCTGTTTATCATTCGGTATCCACTATCAAGTAGGTGGATACCGCAAGGAACCCGGAACATCGTAAGCATGCATGCATAAGTTCACATCCACATTAGAAGCATAAAATCCAGTGTCGTTGAGTGTTTGCCTTGCTCGGAAGGAATGCTAGTCCTCCAGTCACTTAGCAGGCATTTTGTACACAAGTGGCAAGTGAGTCGCTAAGCTAATCGCTACAAATCTTAACTATGCATCACTAGGGGTTTCCTCCTGAGGAAATGAACCAGCATTTGACTAGCCTGGAGCTAGCGGTTGGCAGCTCTAGTTCTGAAATACGCGCATGGTGGCCAATCGGACATGATACAACTGTGCATAAATGCAGGATCCATCTGCTCCTGACATGTCAGTACGCCGAAACAATCATCGACATTTTCATATCCGGAGTGACCAGTGTCGTCCCAGTTGTATCAACGTTCCAAGAGCCCGTAGACACGCACTTGGGTACAGTGGGCACTTTGTGCGACCCACCGGGGAGATCACCCGAGTGGTCACGACACTCAATATCTCGCAGTCCCCTAATGCGTCCATGACGTTATGTATTACAGCCGATTTCCTTTGCTCACGGCACCGTGAACAAGCCCAATGGCGCCGGCTGCGATATGGCAGCTTCACCGGAGATATGGCAGCTCGGAACACGATGTCATGGTATCGTTGGCACGGAGACAAAACGTCGTCCGTGTGCCTCTGATAGCTCAGCATATCAGAGCGATTAATGCCGCCTCTCTGTTCACCACCCGGCCGAGCCGCGGGGAGACGCGCCAAATCGGACCGCCAATCCGGACTGCAGCCCCCCCCCCCCGGCCCCCCCTACAGGAGGCGACCACCCCGAGAGGAGGGAGGACTGGGAGGAAGGTGAGCCCCGCCAGAAAACAGAGCGATGGACGACAGGGAAACACCAGCGACCACCTGAACCAGAAGATGGCAGCAGAGACCAATTCTCCAACCATGACAGCAGAGACCATCTCAACCATGGCAACAGAGACCACACATGACCATCTCAACCATGACAGCAGAGACCATCTCAACCATGGCAGCAGAGACCAGAGAGTGACCATCTCAACCATGACAGCAGAGACCAGAGAGTGACCATCTCAACCATGACAGCAGAGACCATATCGACCATGGCACGTCAGCAGAGACCAGAGAGTGACCATCTCAACCATGACAGCAGAGACCATCTCAACCATGGCAGCAGAGACCAGAGAGTGACCATCTCAACCATGACAGCAGAGACCATATCGACCATGGCAGCAGAGACCAGCGATGGTCTCCGTCGCGGCAGCAGCATCCGTCGGCTTTGCAGGCCCGTGTCGGTCGGCCGTACCGGAGCGGCGGTCGGTCGGCCGTACCGGAGCGGCGGTCGGTCGGCCGGCCGTACAGGAGCAGCGGTCGGCCGGCCGTACAGGAGCAGCGGTCGGCCGGTCGGCCGTACAGGAGCGGCGGCCGGTCGGCCGGCCGTACAGGAGCAGCGGTCGGCCGGTCGGCCGTACAGGAGCGGCGGCCGGTCGGCCGGCCGTACAGGAGCAGCGGTCGGCCGGTCGGCCGTACAGGAGCAGCGGTCGGCCGGCCGTACAGGAGCAGCGGTCGGCCGGTCGGCCGTACAGGAGCGGCGGTCGGCCGGCCGTACAGGAGCAGCGGTCGGCCGGCCGGTCGGCCGTACAGGAGCAGCGGTCGGCCGGCCGTACAGGAGCGGCGGCCGGTCGGTCGGCCGTACAGGAGCAGCGGTCGGCCGGCCGTACAGGAGCGGCGGCCGGTCGGTCGGCCGTACAGGAGCAGCGGTCGGCCGGTCGGCCGTACAGGAGCAGCGGTCGGCCGGTCGGCCGTACAGGAGCAGCGGTCGGCCGGTCGGCCGTACAGGAGCGGCGGCCGGTCGGCCGGCCGTACAGGAGCGGCGGTCGGTCGACCGTACAGGAGCAGCGGTCGGCCGGTCGGCCGTACAGGAGCAGCGGTCGGCCGGCCGGTCGGCCGTACAGGAGCAGCGGTCGGCCGGCCGTACAGGAGCGGCGGTCGGTCGGCCGTACAGGAGCAGCGGTCGGCCGGTCGGCCGTACAGGAGCGGCGGCCGGTCGGCCGGCCGTACAGGAGCAGCGGTCGGCCGGTCGGCCGTACAGGAGCGGCGGCCGGTCGGCCGGCCGTACAGGAGCAGCGGTCGGCCGGTCGGCCGTACAGGAGCGGCGGCCGGTCGGCCGTACAGGAGCGGCGGTCGGCCGGTCGGCCGTACAGGAGCGGCGGCCGGCCGGTCGGCCGTCCCGTGTCGGAGCAGCCCGGCTATCGATTGTTGCCGTGGCGAGGCGGATGGCCTTCCCGGCGCTAATCAGAGCCTGCCGGCGGATCACGGAGCGCCCTGTCTGTCTGTCTGTCTGTCTGTCTGTCTGTCTGTCTGTCTGTCTGTCTGTCTGTCTGTCGGTGTATGTGTATGTGTCTATAGGTCCGTGTGTCTCTGCGTCGATGGGGCGTCCTTTCTGAAGTAATGGTCTCATGTTGGAGTCATGGCGGGAGAAGAGCAAGAGGACTGAGCCGAAGGAGGAAAAAGGCACAGCCGACTAGTCCCTGGCATGCCCTTATTTGATTTCGCGCAGTATGAGTGAACTGATGATTGAGGTCTCCGGGCCGGCGCACCACCGGCGCCCACAATACTGTGCTTTGGCTGGTAATGATCGATCCCTCGTTGGCGCTGCCGCCACCGAGTTCACGACGAATAGGTAGGAAAAAAGAGGGGAGAAAAAAAATGTGGAGTAGGTCCCTGTGTCGCAGCGTCACTCCTCTCCTCTCGCGGTCGCGGCCGCTCCCCGACTGAGCTCCCCATGTTATTGCCCGCCCGTCCTGTTTTCGCGTGCCCGTCCCCGGGCCCGGTGCCGCCGTGGTCGCGGCTGGAGCCCTCAACGGGTCTTATCGGCGGCGGCCGATAAGACGGTCATTGAGGTCTCCGGGCCGGCGCACCACCGGCGCCCACAATACTGTGCTTTGGCTGGTAATGATCGATCCCTCGTTGGCGCTGCCGCCACCGCCAAACCCGCCAAACGGAGAACCCTTCGCAACACTACTGTGGACGTCAAACCGCGTGGGACGCGACTTTTTCGCAATAACTTTTGAATGCGTTGCCTCTCAAGAACGAAACTTCGGCAATGGACGTTTCAGACCCCGGCCTAATTTTTATTACTAAGGTTTTTCAATGTCCGATCAATATTTAGGGCACTTCTCGTTCACTCGTAATGTTAAATTTTGCTCCTGAAACTCTCTCGGTGAGCAGAGGCTACTCCACAAGGGGCGGAGCCATAGTGTGACGTTGGAGCTAAGCTCCGCCTCGGCTGGCCGTTGCCTGAGGCGCTACCTGACCCGAGACCGGTCAGTCGCGGTCCGTAGGGGTTGGTACGCGGTGCTTCCTGCCAACACACCCAGCCGCATGGCGTACGTTATTCATGCTTGCCCTAAGGGCTGCAAGAATGTATTTGCAATGCGCCTCTTGTCGGTATTTAAAGGGACCCTCCCACCTTAACATTAAATTTGAGTTGAGATAGCCAAATTGGTGGCCATGGCCTGAAAATACCGGTTTGGGCACTCACAACATCGAAAAATGCTTTAATTCGGAGATATCGAATTTCAAACTTACAGTTTTCGGATTCTAAGGGGCTAATGCATTGGTATGCCCCCTTAGAATTTGTGACGTCAGCGGAGATCTAACGATTTTAAATCTTTTACTAAAACGTTTGGTAGCACGCGGTGGTATATGCTGCTTTGCGCGCAACAAATGCCGCACTTTCAAATAAAGTCGCTGGGAACAGCGGAGATCCCAAAAAGAAAACAAAAGTAAAAGTCTAATATCTTGAAAACCGGTGAATATTTTTCGATGAAATTTGGTAGATATTCGTTTTTGCTCTTTCTGAACCGAGCGACATCACTTTCATGCCAATTCATTAACTTTTTTGAAGGTGGGAGGGTCCCTTTAACCGTGAAGGAAGCCGCGATAAACTGAAAATTCTATCAATTCTATCAATGAAATATTTTCTTCGACTCGCTAGGAATGTCACCCAGATAGGAAGACTATACGCGTATGTACGCCAAATATTACGATGATTTAAGAATAACAGAAAATAATTAAATGATTATTTAATAAGTTTGTCAACGTAATTACGTAAATGAGATACATAATAATATAATATATTTACACAGTCAAGTTAATTTTTTTAATTAACACTTTAATTGTAGGTTCTTGTAGATATCAAACCGCCAGGAACGTTAGTACACTTCGTGTTATCCTGCCAAGCCCCAATATGCCCCAACTTAAATGTTTCCGTAATGCACCGGTACGCATAGCCGGAGGGGAGCCGGATCCGCCGGAGCCGTCATATTTTGCCCTGAGTGGGAGCCGGAGCCGGAGCCGTATTGCCATTTTACTCGGAGCCGGAGCCGGAGCTGGAGCTGACTCAAATGTTCAAGGCTCTGCATCCCTGCTGCTAAGTCAATAATTCGTATAGTTAATTTGGTAAAGGGCCATACTGAACAATCTCGGTTTTTTTCTCGGATTAAAAAACCTGGAAAAAGGCCATGCTGAACAATATCGGTTTCGAGATGTCCGACCATCTGAGACCCGACGCACACAGCATGCAGAACCGGTTCTGAGTGAGGATCGACCGACAGATGGCAGTCGTGTCTGAACGGTAGATGGCAGGGAATTCGTAGTTAGTAGGCGGGGCTTCGCGAGCAGCCTGACGATAGCCGCCATCCGGGCTGATATTTCACTTAACATTACGAGTGAACGGGAAGTACCCTAAATATTTATTTGACATTAAAAAACCCTAATAATAAAAATTAGGCCGGGGTCTCAAATGTCCATTGCCGAAGTTTCGTTCTTGAGAGGCAACGTATTCAAAAGTTATTGCGAAAAAGTCGCGTCCCACGCGGTTTGACGTCCACAGTAGGGCAATCGACACCCCGGAAACACCAGGGCAGCGTGACTCGATGGATCTTGTTCTTGTTCTCAACGCGAAGTTCGCCACCGACCTGACCTAACTTACCAGGGCATTGTCGAGCGGACCCCTGCTAGGCCATGTCACCGAACTGACCGAACATTCCAGGCCCTTGCCGCCCGGACCTTTGTCAGGTCACGCCACTCACCGAACCGCCCGAAGTTCCCAGAAGTTCCTATTGGGGAGGGTGGGAGGGGACCATTTTCCACAGCCTGTCGCTTGGTTTCCACCCTTCTGCGCTGTCCGCCGCCTCTGAGCACGCGTCTTGGACTGCCTGACCTGTTTTGCGGCAGATCCCTCCCTCCCCGTGTGTACATACTGTGTGTGCCTTATCTCGCCTCGGCCGCGGCCCGGTCCCCTCCCCGTCCCTGGACCCGGGCCGTCAACCGCGCGCCACGACTCGGGTCTCCCCCCACCCCTCTGCCCCTCCCTCCCTCCTCGTGCTGGCCATCCCCCACTCACTCTATTCGAGCCCCAAATCAAGCTAATAAGTGGACCCTATTACCGATTTGGGTGTCTCATACCGTTCGCTCCCCAAATCTGTTGTCCAGTATTGGCTGTTAATGGCCGTCTGCACCCAAATCGTGTTATCGTTCATATCACGATCGATAACAAGACGCCAAACTCGCCAACGGAGCAGAATGTAAGTACATGCGGTTATATAGGTGTGTCCAGCTTATGACTGCGTAAGATCATGTACGAGTCTAATTATGAATACGCCCCCGAAGTCACGCCTAAGACTGTTTAATCGCAGTACCACAGCCTGCCGTGCCGGGCTATCTGCTGTTTGCACTTGCCTGACCGGCCCGCCGCGCCGGCGCCGCGGTGTGCGTTATGAGCCACGCCCGGTCGTTTCTCCGCGCGTCCGCCCGCTCGGCCGCACGTTCCCTTATCCATGTCGCCGCACCCCCCTCTCTCTCTCCCTCCCTCCCTCCCTCCCTCTCTCCCCCTCCCTTCCTCTCCCACCTCTCTCTCCTCTCTCTCTCCCTCTCCTCTCCTCCCCTCTCCTCTCCTCTCCTCTCCTCTCCTCTCCTCTCTGTCCGTCCCAGGCCATGGTCCCTCCCTTGTTTGTCGGTTTGTCGGCGGTGTACCTTTATCACCGCTACGGCCGTCCAGGCCGTAAGCAAATAGCACCACTGTGTCCACAGATTCCCCTCCTCTCCGGCTTTCGCGTTTGACGCGAGCACTAGTCAGCGAATGTGCCGCGCTGCTTTTCTGCTGGGCTATACGCGTGGAACTTGGCATGACTGGCAGGCGCCTCTATTGCGCCGGTATATATCGATACCATACCGAGGCCGTGCTGACATGCACACGCACCGACCAGTTGGCGACATGTTGACCCTGTTGACGTCCTCTAGACCGCCTTGCCGACGCCGGGTCTAAACCAACAGAAATGTGACGCTCACACCACGTGGTCAAAGTATAACCGGATCCAGTCAAACCAGCCGGTGGTCCAACATATGCGTGCACTAACCGTCGCGTTCAATGTCTTGCTGGGGGAGAGCCGGCGTCGGCCGAGACGAGACGAGACGAGTCGGCCGTTTGGGGGGGACGTCCCTGAGGCTCGCGTGGGCGGAGCCTAATGAGGTCCCATTGGCGACCGAAACTGGTCTGATGACCTGATTTTGCTTTACGAGTTTTACATACTTCCAGGGTAGTTTTGGAGCCGATGTCGAATTTAGCATCAATAAGAACAGTCACGAAGCAGTTTTGAAATGACCATCCCACTTTAGCATTAGTTTGAGTTGAAATAGCCAAGTTGCGGCCAGGTTAAGAAACCACCATCTATCATGGTCGTAACCCCCGCATCTTCGGTGTTGAAGAAATTTATTCCCTTCAGGTGCAGAGTGGGACTAGCTTGGTCCCTATCTCTTAATCATTAACGGACTCTGATGACGTCATCGATTTCTCTCGTTACGGGCAGCACGCTCTCTCCCACCGCAAATATCCAGCCCGATCAGGAGCCGAACGGCAGGGGGAGGGGGTCCAACCGGCCCCCCTACCCACACGTTAGACGCAACAGAACGCCGCACCCGGGCGAGGGATATAATAGGTGGACGGATCAGGCTCATTCGAAAGCCTGACCTATCAGGATCACAAGCGGCGGCCGCCGCCGCGACGGGACAGTGACGACCTGCAGTTGTGCAGTTACATTCCGACTTATAGCGTTGGAAACGGTCTAACATGAGCCTTCTTGCTGATACGTGCCCTGGGGAAGACCGCAGTCGACACAGCCAGCCGGGGACCACCGCGGCACGTCAGCGTGACACTCACCATGTCAATCCGCCCAGCGCTCAAAGCCAGCCGAACTCGGGGCGCCCGGCGCATGCGGCTAGCCGGCATACAATACATCTCTGCACAGCGGCGTGAGACTGACTGGGGTGGTCTGTTCTGCGCACGCACCCAGCCTGGAATCCATCACTGCACCGCAGCGTGCCACTGACTATTTCGATCTACGCGACGCACATGTCCAGCCAAGTTCGACTACCTGGCGCTCACAGCCCGCTATCTGCCAGCCCAGGTCGAAACGCCCAGAGCGCACGGCCAGCCGGCAAACGTCTCTGCACAGCAGCGTGACACTTTCTTGGTCGAATTACTCGTCGTACACAGTCAGCCATGCTTAGACCTCGACCGGAGAAGGGGTTGATACATCCCCAAGGGTTTCCTTTGGCGAATAGCGCAAAAAAGGCGCCGCCAAATTTGCATATCCTCCGTGGCCACCTCCGGCACCCTCCCTGAAGACTCAGGTCTCCGTCATCCGTGTCAGCTCACCCGGTCCCAAACCCGGCCCCAGGGTAAAATTGGACTGTTTTAGCGGCAACGGCGTAACAGAGTTTCCGTTAATAGTGCGAGTGCCGTGGCACGTAGCGCCACCAAATTGAGACTCAACTCAGGGGCATTCATTTGACATTTGCCCTGGGAGTTTGAGTTCTGCTGGCCTCAGGTCAGGTAACCAGTTCACAAAACGGTAGGGGAGAGCGGGGCCAGTTGAACCACTTTTTATATATTGTCATGCACAGCGAGATCTAGTTGTCATATCGAAAAATGCACAATGTCATGAAAAAATATGCTCTTTTGGCTTTATTTTAAGATACGTAAAATTATGTTTCAAACATATTTTGCTGCCAAACGCATGCTTATAAAACAGCTCTACGCCCGTTTCAAATGACCCCGATGCGAGGGTCAATTGAACCAGCCCATGGGGTCAATTGCACCTATCCTTAACAATGGGAAGTTTTCCTCTTTAAGGCCACTTTCTTAAGGAGATATTTTGTCCGGTTTACTTTTCCAAATGCTACATTCAATAGGTCGTTGGAAAGCTAAAAGTGCAAAGTTCCTCATAATAGGTGACATAAAGTACATAGACTATGGTAAAATGGGCGGAAGAGAAAAATGAGAAATATCTCAGGCTATAGTGTGCTTTCAAGCAAAAGGCTGGAGAAAAAGGAGTCAAAAATTGAGCTCTATTAAACTACTATTGCAGTTTAAAAGCTCATTTCAAAGGTGGACTATTTCCTTTAATGTTTACAGCCCCTGAACAATAACCATTGCAAAGGTCACCGGGGTCCATTGAAACGGCCTGTGGCCCTGTTTCAACTGACCCTCAGAGAAGCGTTTCAATTGACCCCATCCGCTCCCGCCATCTCGCACGCGCCGTAAAGCACATGTCAAACGAGTTGGAGGGACAGCATCATGCTGAATGAAGGGCCAAATAAGGTGTTATTCCGGAGCCAGGAGTTCTTCTTTCAGCAAACAAAGGTATATGAGATATCACAAAATATTCATAAAAACGATTTCTCCCAAACGCCCCTCAAAAACACAAAAACAAGTGTCAAATCAAAATTACCGTCCGTTTGCCGCCCAAACGCCGTTGACAAAGGAAGTGGTCGAGCGCGGATGCGCAGTGGTGTCGGCAACGCCATACGTTGCATACTGTTGAAAATAAAGCCATGTTTCATCTGACCCCGTGTTTCAACTGGCCCCGCTCTCCCCTACATCGTCAAAATGGCACTGAAAACGCCATTTCCATGAAAACCAGAGTTGTTCATCGATTTGATTCCAACTCCCGGGACACGCTAAATTCCTCGAGTGCCGTTACATGCATTCCACTTCCAAATGCGGTTGACCTGAGGTCATCCAGCGACCTGACGCATTCGAAGAAATTTTGCAAGAATGTTGCAAATTATACATATGAAAGATATATGTTCCAATTCGGCTCTTCTGTGTTGCACCACCTCAGTTACATCAACACGTGATTTGTACCTATGCTTCAACCGCTAAGGTCGGGTCAAATGAGGTAAGACTACATTTTTTTTTGAACCAATAACTTGGCACGCAATGAGACTGTGTGTGCGCTTCAAAATGGCTTCAAATGGTGCCACGGCGCTCCCTGCGATCAGCCGAGTCGAAGGGGTCCCTACCCGCTGCGAACTCCAGCCCGCGCCGTAGGTGTAGGTGCCGTATGGCGGCCAGCCGCTGCCGTGCCGTGCTGACAGTCACGCCGCTCCGCTTGAGGTGCGCCAAGAACCCGGGGAACAAGGCGCTCATGCCGCCGGGGGACGCACCCTCCCCCTCCCCGCCTCCCTGCGGCGCAGGCGCACGATCGTCCCCGCCTGCCGCTCCGTGCCCGCCGCTCGCCGTGGCGCCGTCCGCTGTCGCCGGCACTGTCGCCTTCGAGCGACCCGCTGACGCGCCGTCACTCCGCCGCGACCGCTGCCCCCGCACCCCCCCCCCCAGGCCGGCCGCCACGTGGGCGGGAGAGAGAGAGAGGGAGAGAGAGAGAGAGAGAGGGAGAGAGAGAGAGAGAGAGAGAGAGAGAGAGAGAGAGAGAGAGAGAGAGAGAGAGAGAGAGAGAGAGAGAGAGAGAGAGAGAGAGAGAGAGAGAGAGAGAGAGAGAGAGAGAGAGAGAGAGAGAGAGAGAGAGAGAGACTATATCGCCTCGCGGAGCGTGAAATACAAGACGGTTCGGTTCGGCACGATACTCCGACCCGGCCAGAGGGCTTGAGCGCGACCACGCCGGTCCCGCCACGTCCGCACTGCGCGGGCCCCCGCGCCAGCGCCGCCGCATGCGCCGCCTTGCAATGCAATTCGACCCAAGTCGACAATTGCATGCCTCCGTCCGGCGCCACCGCGCGCGCCTGCAACTCGACCCAAGTCGACAATTGCATGCCTCCGTCCAGCGCCACCGCGCACGCGCCTGCAACTCGACCCAAGTCGACAATTGCATGCCTCCGTCCAGCGCCACCGCGCGCGCGCCTGCAACTCGACCCAAGTCGACAATTGCATGCCTCCGTCCAGCGCCACCGCGCGCGCGCCTGCAACTCGACCCAAGTCGACAATTGCAGCGCGCCATGCAACTCGACCCAAGTCGACAATTGCATGCCTCCGTCCAGCGCCACCGCGCGCTCGCCTGCAACTCGACCCAAGTCGACAATTGCATGCCTCCGTCCAGCGCCACCGCGCGCGCGCCTGCAACTCGACCCAAGTCGACAATTGCATGCCTCCGTCCAGCGCCACCGTGCGCGCGCCTGCAACTCGACCCAAGTCGACAATTGCATGCCTCCGTCCAGCGCCACCCTGCGCGCGCCTGCAACTCGACCCAAGTCGACAATTGCAGCGCGCCATGCAACTCGACCCAAGTCGACAATTGCATGCCTCCGTCCAGCGCCACCGCGCGCGCCACCTTGCAACTCGGCCCCGGCTGCCGCTGCCTGCCCCCCCCCCCCCCCCCAGGCGCCCGCCGCCTCCCCCCGGCGCCCGCGGCCTCCCTGCCGCCTCGTACCCCCTGCCCGCACCCATGTCATGATCTTGCTCACCTGACATGGTGGTGTCCTGGCCACAGAAAATGCGGAATAGGTCCCTGTGCTGCAGCGCCACTCCTCTCCTCTCGCGGTCGTGGCCGCTCCTGTCCTGTTGTTCGATCCACTAGCCAACGCACTTCTATCGTATCCGTCGTGCACCCGTGCAACACACAGCCGGCTGTGCTTCTCCAAAGCCAGAGCACAGTTCTCCGCACTTCCATCACAAATGTGGAGTAGGTCCCTGTGTCGCAGCGTCACTCCTCTCCTCTCGCGGTCGCGGCCGCTCCCCGACTGAGCTCCCCATGTTATTGCCCGCCCGTCCTGTTTTCGCGTGCCCGTCCCCGGGCCCGGTGCCGCCGTGGTCGCGGCTGGAGCCCTCAACGGGTCTTATCGGCGGCGGCCGATAAGACGGTCATTTGCACGCAGGGCTATGTTAAATCCATTGAGAACGTAACGAAATTTGTTCCTGTGGATATTGGATGTATTGTTTTTAAAATTGAGAGTTTACATAACGCTATCTCAGCCTTTTCATTTGTTTTCAACTGCATACCGATGCCCGACTCTGTTTATCATTATTCGGCTTGTCTTCTGTGGAAGGCTGATGTAATTTTTCGCCGCATAGCTGGCGTGATAATCACGCAAGGCTTGGTAAGTAGCACACTTCATCCACTGTTATTACACATACACATGCATGTGCAATTGCATTGTGCAGTGTGCCGCGGGATAGCTGCAGATCGCATGCAGCGACGCACACACACAACTCAATCGACAAACAGCCCACCCACGGCGGGACACACCCACCGATAAACAGTTCATAGGACATACCCACCGACAAACAGCTCACCGACAAACAGCTCACACACCGGAACACACCCACCGACAAACAGTTCACAGAACAGACCCACCAACAAACAGCTCACAGGACAGGCCCACCGACAAACAGCTCACACGACGTCAGGACACACCCGCCAACAAACAGCTGACACACCGGGACACCAACACGGTCAAACAGCTGACACACCGGGACACCAGCACCGACAACAGCTGACACACCGGGACACTAGCGCCGACAACAGCTGACACACCGGGACACTAGCACCGACAAACAGCTGACACACCGGGACACTAGCACCGACAAACAGCTGACACACCGGGACACTAGCACCGACAACAGCTGACACACCGGGACACTAGCACCGACAAACAGCTGACACACCGGGACACCAGTACCGACAAACAGCGACACACCGGGACACCAGCACCGACAAACAGCTGACACACCGGGACACCAGCACTGGCCCCACACTCCCACCGGCCTTCGGTCCCAGCCCCGGCCCTCTGATCCCAGTAGCCTCTCACTTGTCTGGTTCAAGTAGCAGCCTCACTAGTCCCAGTACCCTCACTACTCTTCTGGTTCAAGTAGCCTTGGTTCCATCTGGTCCCAGCCGCCGACCCTCTGCGGTTCCAGCCCCCGGCCCTCTGTCCCAGCCGCCGCGCCGGCCCTCTGGTTCCAGTAGCCTCTGGTTCTCTCTGGTCCCAGCCCCCGACCCATCGTTCCAGCCGCCGCGCCGACTCGCGGCTTTCGGTCATGGTGCCCCGATGGGTAGGCCGCTGGTGCTCTACTGCAGTGGGCTGGTGCTCGGCCGCTGGTGCTCGGCAACTGGTGCTCGGCCGCTGGTGCTCAGCAATTGATGCACGTCGACGCCGCTCGCCGACCGGAGTCGCCGGTGGTCGAGTAGACCCGCGCGGGGCTTTGCCGCCCAAGGTTAGTTACCCAACATTGGAGAAAGCAGTCATGCCTGGAAAGCCTGGCCGAACGGTCCGAGGAATAGGTACTCCCCGATGAGGAAAAAACGAAACGGACTGTCCAAACGCAGTCCTAGTGTGCGCCCTGCTGCCAGTGATAGTGTAGTGTCCTCGTGGCGCTATGGAGCCGCCGCTCAGCGATTGGGTTTATCTGCGCACAGATCTGCTGCTCTTCGTCCCTCGATTTCCAATCATCCTCGATCGCGGCGGGCTCATCAGTCAGCCTCCGACTCCGAATCAAATGGCACGTCCTGCAGCTCCCAAATGGCGTGATTAAACGAGAAATAGACCGGCACACCAATTAGAAAACGGCGCCGAAAATAGACAGGGACAGTAAAATTTCGTGCCAATTCACATTCCACAACCACCAACGCCCACTCACACCAGCATCAGCGCATACGTGTACCCACAGACAATATACATGCATATGCCAAATGTCCACACAATACACTCGTCGTCGGTGAAAGGCCTGTAGTGCCACCGGAGGCGATGTCGGCAGAAGTCTTTTTAGTAGTCTTTTAGTTAGGTATACGTTAAAAGAAGCGTTTCAGCATTTGATGCACAGTAAACTCTATCAATGCACGAACAATACTTCTCATTGATCACGAGAAAAAGGTGAAAAGGATGATAAGGGTGAAGGACAGCAAAAGATTCGGAGACTCCAACTTATACTTTGGTCGTTGATATGTAAGTACAATAATATGACTGTATTTATGTTTACGTATAGCCTTCCCGATCTAGAATCACTCTAATCAATGCGATGGTCGTCATTTCTTCATCAGAATTGGCTCGACACCAATCGAGGGCGCCACTCATTCCGATTTGGTGAACGGACCGTCGACGGCGCCAGGCGCCCGTAACCCGCGATCGTACGTGCTTTGACGATGGACACATGCCGCCGTGCAAAGGCAAAAACTACCGTGTGAGGTCAGAGACTGACCTCACATAGTAGTTTTTGCCTTTGCACGGCAGCACGGGCCACGACCTACCAACTACCGGGCCAGCGCACCCTGCGGCACACTCCGTGACCCTCCGACTGACCCTGTGGCCCCTGTGACCTGCCTGTCTGACCCCGTGACCCCTGTGACCCCAGCGCGCGGCGCCGACCCGGCGGCCGGCGCCGGCCGCGCGCACGCACCAGTCCGGTCGTAGGCGCGCTGCCGGCGGCACTGGCTGACCCTAAACAGATTCTTTACTACGTATGATCGCCGGCGGGCTGGCCGGCTGCACTGACTGGTCGGAGCGGCCGGCGCGGCGCTCGGCTGCAGCGCGAGACGCGAGACCGGCCGTCGCGTCGGCTGTGGCGCGGTGACCGGTCGGCTGTTGCGCGGTGACCGGCCGCGGGTGACCGGTTGGCGGTAAAGCGTCAGTGCTGACCGTGTGGCAGAGACGCGGTGACCGTCGGTGGAGGCGCGGTGACCGGTCAGTAGTGACCGGTCGGTGGTGGGTGACCGGTCTGTGGGTGCCGGTCTATGGGTGACCGGATGTTGGTGAC
>NW_024883484.1:0-81108 GCF_019059575.1 Amphibalanus amphitrite | reverse complement strand
GATCCGGCTGAGCCAACTCTCGAGTCAGTAGAGTGCGTCGACCGTACCGTCAGGTGGCGTCGTCGGTGCCGAGGGCGCTTTCAGTTCGATGGCGCTACTGTGGCGCCCCACTGCACCGGCGCCCCACCGGCGCCCCGATGCACTATGGTTGGAAACGGCCTCACGGATGGCCGGGGGTCAACGCGAAAAAATGTTTTGCCCATAACTTGTTAATGCGTAGACCGACTGCGATGAAACTTTGCATAGGTATACCAGTGTCTTTCGTGCATCATACAGTAACTCAGAAATGACGAGGTCACGTCACGTCACGCGTGTGTGACGTCATCATTGCAAGTATGTTATAAGTCGCCTATGTCTTTCGTTATGTTATCGATATCGCGAGGCATTTTGAACATGTTTTGAATACTGCTATTACTGAATGGATATTGTTGTTATGCTTTAGGGCAAGACATATCAACGTAGTGACGCACAGTGTCTTACTATTGGTCATAAACGGTCAAAAATTTGGAGAAAGAGTATTTATGATTTTTTTTTTAGATTGGGCAAAAAAGTAAGAAATAAAATGACGATCAAATGACAAAACATGCGTCAGATTAACCCGGCAGTTGCTGGGGTATTTCCCCATCCGCCGTTTGCCCGGGGGGGGGGGCGTTCAACGCCCCCAGCCGATAACTCGCGAACAAATAGGCGCAGCGAAGCGCACGAGGCGCGGCAAACGAAAGAAGAACGCGACGAGACGATTCACATGAATACTTTAAAGTTGAATTTCGAGGTCACAGGTCGGGTCAAGGTCAGGTCAAACACTTGAAATCGGGTTTTCAGTAGCATGGACTTTAGAACCTCGCAATCGGTGCCTCGCGTTTCGCGTTTCGATTATATCGTCATCAGTTGGTCCTAAATAAATTCAGTCATCAGTTGGTCCTAAACAATCTGTCACAACTGTCACAACCCTTCATATAAGTGCTAAAAGAGTGTCAGATCAATGTAGGGGTCAGTCAAACATAGGCCACTGGCCAGGGTCAAAGTCAGGTCAATCAGGTAAGCACATAACCCCGAAAATTAAAACTGGTACCTATTCGCAGCCCATGCATGGCACATGTTTTATGGGTACTTTTGGGCGTAGAACACGATGGTGACATTCATTTTATCATACGAGTACGTAGCTGGTTGAAAAAAAAGATCAATTTCAGAAATGCATGCATCATGGTCGTGAAGTAGTCACGAGAAATTGCCAACATTCAGTTCAAGATTTTGGGAAATGTAGAACGATGATCAAAAACCATAGATAGCCATTTGATTTGCCATGGTATTGGCAGTGTAATGGCGTTTACAGCATGTCTGTATGTCTGCTCTGTCGGTGGATATCCATATCCATACTCCAGGATATCCATACACGTTTGCACGATATCCATACTCCAGGTGCAGCGGCGAGCAGTTACTTCTTACGAGGGGTGCGGAGTCGAAGTCAGAGTCGGAGTCAGAGTCGGAGTCGGAGCCAGAGTCGCCCAGAGTCGTGGCAACGAGCCAGGAGTCGGAGTCGGAGTCGGGGTCGGTCAGGAGCCCGCAGTGGAAGTCGGAGTCGGTCCGAATCGGAACAGCTCCATCACGACTCCGAAACACTGGCAGGGGTCCGGAGTCGGAGACAGAGTCGGCCGGAGTCATGGCAACGAGTCAGGAGTCGGAGTCGTAGTCGGAGTCGGATTTGGCTCCACCACGACTCCGCAACCCTGCTTCTTACCATCATTTATAAGGATAAGCGATTGCAAGACTGACGAGCCGACCTGGTGCTAACGAAGCGACGGGTAGGTACGCCTCGGGAGATGAAGCTTCACGGACGATTTTGCGCACAAGTGCGCAGTCTGCTTTTACGTTCCCCTTACGCAGAATTGAACAGAGACTTATTCTGCCAAAAAGCTCAATGGAGGTCGATGGAGAACTTTTTGTATGTCCAATGAAACATAAACGTAATTTTGCAAATATTGCTGTGGTGACACTGCAAACAGAATGCAATGCCGTTCCTGATTTTGAACACGCATGGGAAAAAGAGTCACTCCACTCGATAGCCAACATAACAAGGATTATTTTGATATATAATAATCCAGTTTTACAACGTCATGGAGGTACTCCACATGCTATCACCAGCGCGGTTGTTTAAACCTTTGACGGCGCACCAAAAAAGCCACTCTCAGAAACTCCCGATTCCACGTACAATAATGGAGACTAAATGCGCAACTAAATAATTTTTTTCTGCCCAATTCAAAACATTTCATCAATTTCCAACAGAATGACACCCCAAATATACATATATTCCGAGATTGCCCACGGCCATCCGTGAGGCCGTTTCCAACCATAGTGCGATGGCGCCCGCACAGCGCCCCGATGTCGGCGACCGGCGCCCTCCCGACACCCGCTCACAGTGCCATGCTGATGTGACAGGGTGGCCTTTTTGCCAATATAACCACGTCAGATGTGGATATCCTGCTCAGTCGAACTCATATCTCAGGCAACGGGGTCGATGGCCGTGGCGGTAACTGCAAGATGATTCAATGACTATGGTGATCTCGGGATTTGAAAATCAATTCAATTTCAGTTCAATCAGTTCATTCCCAACGCTTCACGTGTACCAAATTAGATTGTGATAAAGTATATAACATGAAGAACCATTTACTGAACCGACTTTGCCAGTGTTGCGTCAAAACAAACGTTATTTCTTGTCGCTTTATCGCTTTTTTTGCTTCTTTTTCAATATCACTCGAACGTCAACGAGTTCGCTTGAATTCTCCACTGCTGTAGACACTCTTAGCCTTCCATAAGCGGAACATCTTGACAGAAGCCGTCTCTGCCAGACATTTATGGCCGGGCTGCTAAGAGGGCCGCGGAGATTTACCGTCTCGGCCGCTGTTCGAAGTGTCAGGAGGCTGCCGTTAGCACCCGGCCGAGCTGTAATGACGGGCTATCCACGGGTCTGGCCTGCCCCGGATCGGCCTGACGCGGCCGTTGAACGGTTTTCATCCGGGCTCGTGGGTATGGGTGGGTCTCCTGACTGGGCGTAGGTGCAGACAAGGGCGGCGTCGTTTCCTTTTACCGGTCACGGCGTCGTCGGCGCTGGAGATCCGGTTTTAAATCGAGCCCAACGGTCGTCCGGCGGAGGTGTTTAAATCAAGTTCCGCGGTCGTGACTAAACGAAGAAAAACGGCGGCACAACGACCCATTCATTCGTGTTTGGAGAGATCGGTTGAGAGTTACTTAGATAGCGCTGCTACGGTGTGACTTAAGAACTTTGAATCTTTGTTTGGCTTCCGGTAGCCGTATAAGGTTTCGGTGACGTCGGGATGGATAATCAAAAGCGCCGACAATGAATGAGCTGCTCGGTTAATCGGCTAATTTGAGCTGAATGCGGCGCCGTAATAAGATTTCCGGGGTGAATGAATTGAAGTGGGTTTTGAATTAAAGCAATGGTTTATGCCTACCAAATTAATCGTAAAGAGAGGCTATAAACACTGCTTAGAGCTTCTTAGGCAGTCTTGTAAGGCAGTATTTTTAGGCAGTTGTAAGGTCCACCCGCTCAGGATGTCAGGAGCTTAAAACATATGCCGCCTGCTCTCGTCTTTGCTAATGCTGTTGCAATTTTAAAACACAGTGAGCTTTGATGTCTTTTAATAGCGCTCATTACTTTTGAGGTCCGACCCGTTACATTACTGTGGTCTTTCCTCAAATGGCACTGCACCGTGTCACGCAGTTCTATTTAACGTTACTGGCCTGCTCAATTTTAAATTGAATAACACCCTGTTTTCCTCATTCGCGGCCAACGACGACATTGCTGGTATCTGTTGATTAGAGAAAAGGAAAGAAACGATGCTTTTTTCCTTACCTCGCCCTTCCCTGTTTCTCTCAGCGCAAGGAAAGTATTCTTTTTAGCCTTGCATAACCATAAAGTTTGTCATTCTGAGACGATTTCGTCTTTTGCCCGGCGTTTTGTTTCCTGTCTCCACGTAAACGGGGAGTTATCTCCAGCGACCGTATTCTGTCTTCCAGTGCCGTCTGTCTTCAGTGTTTTATTACCCTTTAGCTGTCACATGTAGTCACACAACATAGCGCTGTTTTGAAGCTGTCCCAAAGAAGATGACCCTAAGCCGACCTAGAGTACCGGGGTCTAAAAAGGTCATGACCTGTCTGTGACACTTTCTAATGGCATCAAGGTTTGACTGCACTTCTTCATTTAAACGGCATGTCAGCTTCAGTAAAAATGAGTGAATGGAACGCTTTACCACTGCACCAAAGTGAGTGTGACCTCATATTTTGTCGAGGTTGCAGTGCCTATCGCTGTTTGGTGTCCCTCGCTGGCCTTAGACCGTAATAATTTGTCGACTTGTCTGACCTGACATGACCCTGCCGATTACTATTGATAGATAGTCTGGGTCACTGGTCGACGTTAAGCTGTTGAACGAAATAGATCTTTGCCATTTGACAGCTTATGACATCTGCTGACCTCTATTGACATGTTGTCCTACGTTGGCCTCTTCTGTGACCTCTACAAACATCTGATATGTTCTCTGGCCACTGTGACCTCCCTGTGACCTTTTCTGGCCACTGTAACCTCCCTGTGACCTTTACTGACCTCTGTTGACCCCTCCCCCAGGAGGACAGCGCCGTGTCGTCCTGTTCGGAGCCCGAGTACGGCCGTCCGGCTCAGATGAGCGTCTCGGAGCGTCTGATCCGCAGTCATCCCGTGTGGCTCATCTCTGGGCTCCACCGCTCCGGAGCGGATCACCTGCTGCACGATAAACCGGCCGGCGTGAGTACCTCAGGGGCAGCGCGCGGTATGGGGGTCACGACGGCAGGGAAAGGGTGGAGCTGATGCAGAGAAAAGAGAGACAGAGACACATGTGTCTGTGGGTATGGTCGAGTCACAAAATGAGGACGGGCAAGGGTACATACATCGTGATCTGAGTGGGTTAGTGGTTGTGGTTTGCATGATAAACGGTGATACGTTTTTATCTGAGTGTGGATTTGGATTTGTATTAAATGATAAAGGAACATCGTAATTGGTCACTAACGCCAAGGATAAGTGATGGGTGCATGTCAAACGATCGCTGTGCCGTGTATGGTTGCTACACTGGATTTGATACACGTTTACCCCCCCCCCCAAACATTCGGCCACTTACGTCACAACAATAAGTTGACACGGAAGGAAAATGAGGAAAATGGTGATCCATCGGAATATGATCACCCTGAACATTACCAAAACACGAGGTGCGACTGTGGCAACAAGTTGCTTGGATCGCTGGCTTACAGGAATATTTATTACAACGCGGAAACATTGCCGTAACTCTGTGGCTTAGTGATAAGATGCTTTTGGTCTGTGTCACGAAACGAATCGATACTGGACTTTTTACTTCATAGCAAAATGAATAATGAACTGCAGGCCGGAGAAACGGGACCTTTAGGCGACCTCCTGGCCTTTCAGTGACGGGCCACAAACGCTCGCTGTCCATAGGTCAGCAAAGAACGTCAATCCAATCACTGTTGTGCCGTTGCAGTTAGTGCCTGCAATATAACTGAATGATGCCCATATATAGCGCTTACAGCTGAGCGTTTTAAAAGCATAAATTATCATCACTCGTCATGATTGTCGTCATTGAAATGATATTTCCAGAGACAAGATGGGCGTGAGATGAGTGTGATGAGCCATTCAGAGCTCAGACGACGCCGTGAGATAGTGATGATCCTTACATCGGCATAGCTCTCACGTATTGCTCAGTTTTTCTGTCGCCAAAAACGAGACGGCCGGGGGTCGTGGGCGGCCATCTTGATCGAGGTGAAAAGTCTGTTTTACTTGGCAGTGAAGTCATGAATCGGAAAACATTGTTATGGCAAGTCTTGCAAGGATCTCAAAAAGGCTTCAATGATCATGGATATGATAAATTTTATTTGTTTCATGGAATCAAGGCAATAATAATATAACACCACGCTTTGCAAACAATACAACAAGGAGAGGGCATTTTCACCTCGGATTATTGTGGAACCGATTTCGGCCGTTGCACTATGCCACCCACTGTGGATTTATTGGACCGTTTGGAGTCGGGCCATAAGAGTGCGGCAGTTGGCAGGGCCCGTGACAGGTGCCTGTCAGATTATGGTGGGCGTGGCTGGCAGACCGATGTGCAAAACTGACAGTCTGCGGTCTCATCGACACATCGCGTCGCGTCTCATCGACAGTTCAAGGCACTTAAAGGTAGTGTGCCAGCTTTCTTGGACCGTATGGAGTTAATGGCCC
This sequence comes from Amphibalanus amphitrite, assembly GCF_019059575.1. Classification (NCBI taxonomy): domain Eukaryota; kingdom Metazoa; phylum Arthropoda; class Thecostraca; order Balanomorpha; family Balanidae; genus Amphibalanus; species Amphibalanus amphitrite. The sequence continues at coordinate 74,831 of NW_024883484.1, read as the reverse complement.
AGGTAAGGAGAACCGGATTTTTAGAACTTATCCATACCTTCAAAACTCATGGAAACGTCTTAAATTCTTCAAATTTTGAGTACCCCAGTGCGAAATTCGCCCCGACGGGTTGTCGGTCGTACCCCAACCACATTTCACACCACTATGAACAATAAATGCACACACTGAAATCGCTATTACCGATATGCTCATCCAATCAAGTTTCGATAAACCCGTTCATCATCATCTCCTGCGGTTTCGAACACGCCTGTTAGGTGGCTTCTGATGCTCGTCGAGGTCGGAATTTCCAAATACGCGTGGTGCGTCGGGCCGCGCGCTCTGACTTCGGCCAAGAAAAATGCGTCAGCTGATCATTGTCATTTCTGTCACTTGCGTGTGGTGAAATGGGGTCATAACTTATAAGACGGCTTTTTCATATCAATTATTTTACATAAAATCATATTTCAAACCATAAATAATGTTCGACAGCCAAATAAAAGAAACAATACCAATACGGGCTTACAGTTTAAGGCTCGACATTGTGTTGTCTACGATTAGACAGCTGATAACTCATTCCCGTACGTCGTATGGTCGTAACACTATAATGACCTTTGCTCATTGTCACAAGTGCGCCGCATTCGCGATTGTTGCCCGACGCCTGTTTGCAGGTGAGCCCACTACAGTTGTTATACATATCTAAAAACCGAAAAACTTTTAGGCGAAAAAGGCACTATTCCAGGCCCATTTTTGATTTTTTTTGCGATATTAGGTAAAAACAGAAGCTTCTTATCCTAGGAAAAATAAAATGGGAAATCTTTCAAAGGTGGCACACTACCTTTAATCAATCGCGGAACATCACCTTCTGATGAAGTGATGAGCTTGTATTGAAGCTTTACCTAAATACTTTCGTTTCTCTTTTTAATAAGGAAGGCTGAAGCTAGCTTATGTCATTCCTTCGCGTCTCCCCTGATATTCCCTGTTGTGTATCAACATTCTGAGCTCCTAGCTGTGCTTCCTGTAGGGACAAGAGCGCACATTAACCCCAATCTCGGGAAACTTTCCAGACGATATCTATGCAAAACGGCGCGTGAGGTAACCGTTAAACTACATTGTGTGGGACAACTGAAGGATTTATCGGAACATTCTTCTCTCTCTCTCTCTCTCTCTCTCTCTCTCTCTCTCTCTCTCTCTCTCTCTCTCTCTCTCTCTCTCTCTCTCTCTCTCTCTCTCTCTCTCTCTCTCTCTCTCTCTCTCTCCTCTCTCTCTCTCTCTCTCTCTCTCTCTCTCTCTCTCTCTCTCTCTCTCTCTCCCTCTCTCTTTCTCTCTCTCTCTCCCTCTCTCTCTCTCTCCCTCCCTCCCCTTCCTCCCTCCCTCTCTCCCTCCATTTGGCCCTGTCGTCGCCTCAGCGTATAGTCCTGCCGCGAGTTCGCTGTATGATCCTTGCGTAGGCGGGCTGTTGACTGAGCTGGAAGGCTATCTGGTCTATCGCCTGTACCGAACGGGTCTATTCATTCTGGCGGCCGTGCAAATGGAGCGCCGGTGAGCTGGTTTTGGTCAGTCATCGGCCCGCAGGTGGCGGTCCTGTCAGCGCCTCGGCGGCCAGGGGGCTTCAGTCGGTGTTACTGTTAGCTCAAGGTCTCATTACGCCCACTGTAGCCACCGAGCCACCCGGCTGTTAGTTTTTGACGTGTGGGTGGGTGTGGCGTCGCCGCTTTTATATGGGTTGCATTATGGCAGCATTCCGTTTGACTCGTTCATTCATTGGCTTTGTTCGGTTTTATGATGCCTCTGCTCCTTCTTGTAAGCGAACCGCTGAACGGTTCCGGATTCCACCCCTTTCATCCCATTCGGTTTCCTTTGTCCCTGTCGTATCTCCCGGGTCCCCGGTGGCTGTTTTGTCGGCTCCTCCCCGTTCCCCACTCCTTCCGGCCCTGTGGCGGCGCGGCGCGTCTGGGGATTTATCCCCGGCTCTCTGCCGTTCCTCGACTGTCAGTCTTTGTTCGCTCCATATCACAGAGCGCCATCAGAGTCGGCCCTATCACAACATCGAGACCGGCAGAGGCTTTGTGCCGCGCCGGCCGCTCCGCGCGCCCCCGCAGACCGCTGCGGTAAACCTCGACCAGACACCCATCCGGCTGCTAAGGACAGTCGGTGATAGTCCGGGGGAGGTCTGACACCTGTCGTGACACGGAGTAGGGGTGGCGTTTGCATGGGATATAATAAACGGTGTTCCTCAGTGTGCCTTGTCGCATGAGTTGGGACAATGCCGCATAAGCGCGGAATTCTCCTTAAAACTGACGGGAAAATAAAGAGCAAGGGCACATTTCTTACGATTTGCGGTGACCAATTTGCTAACAAAAACAAATTCGCCAAATGATATGAAAGCCATTGCTCCGATTTTGCGCGATTATAAGTTCCGTAGGTGTACCAATCGAGTGGGGAGGCGCGAGCGTCGCGCGATTTCCCCGCTAGATGTCACTAGTCTCGAACGCCTGCAGGTATGCTGTGCCGCATAGCCTGGGGCCCATGAAGACAGCGCGGCGGAGGATAGGAGAGGCGTTGCGGCTTCCTCAGAGTTGTGAATTGGGACACCAGCAGTGCTAAACTGATGATAAAAATATTTTACACAATTGTGTTTTGCATTTTGCAATATTTACAATAAGCACCACACTCCTATATGTTTTTTTTTTCTAGGCGAGAACAGCGTAAATGCGCGATGGTATGCATAGGACGCACACTGCACTTGACATTTGACGACTAACATGGAGTGCGAATGAGCATGCGTCAACAATACCATATGGGCCCGGCCCATCTAATGAGTTTCCCTTCCTGTTACCCCGACGTTGACCCTTCGCCTCTTCGCCCTTCGACAGACGTTCATAGTCCGCCAGTCGAGCCCCGGTAAGGAGCAGCTGATGACGCTCTCTGTGAGGATGCCTGCCGGCTCTGCGCCGCCCGTCGACCACTTCCCGATCCGCTCGGCGGCCGGAAAACTGGGTCTGGAGACGTCAGAGAAGCGCTTCGACAGCATCTCCAGCCTGATCGCCCACTACACCGGCCACAGGTGAGAGCCAGGAGACAAGGTCGGGGTAGTGTTGTTCTGTGGGACGCGTGAAAGTGCTACCTATGTGATATGCAGATTGTAGAGGTGGTGGCTTGGGTGGCTGATCCGGTCATACAACCTGGCCTATCAATCATCAGGTTACATCAATGATGGATAGGTAATGTAGACTGTAGGTAATATATTGCGAAGAGCATGATTGCGCGTTTTAGATATCCTTTTCGTTCACGGATTGACACAGTTACGCTTGTTATGTAATGCGGAACGAACCAATAAATTGCCGTATACCTGATTGAGATATATTGGCGCATTCTTTTGAACCAAAACTTTTTTTCGATAACGTCATTCCGCGCCTGCCCGTGAAAGAGCGATTCATTCACACCGAACGTGACTCGGGTCCGATACGCTCCTCCCCGCAAACGATCACTCCACCCTTGATTTGACTCGCTAATAACGCTCTTCAATAATCCATCGATCATCTGGTATATTACCCCGGGCGGTGCCGCCACCGCCGCTCACCGGACCTGGGTCGGGTAATTACCAGGACATGATTATTACCATCGGTGTATTACCAGGAGATGGATATTCATGCCAAATTTGGGAGTAGCAGGCTTGGAATGGCTCACTGAGCCCTAGCTGGTGTCAATGCATTCACCGACCAACGGCTTCCCGCAGTCTGCTGCATTTCGCAAACGGGTTTGCGCAAACGCTCATCTCTGACACTCAGAATGGGCGCCTGTGAATGAACAAATGAAGCCCGTGGAGTGGCCAAAGTGTTTACCATTGTGCGCCAATGTCAACAGCTCGGGCGGCACGGGACCAAGGCAGCGTGCACATTGCAGAAGAAGGCCAGACACGCGCCGAGCCAAAGACAACGCGGCTCCATGACCCCGATAAGTGCAGTTACGACCGCTCTCCAATAATATTAGTGCCAGAACCTAAGCAGCGATGGATGTTTCATCTCACAGAATTGCAAAGCTAAGCCGCCGATGAATGCCGCGGCAAAGTTGCAGAGTCGCATCTTTTTGCGGTTTACTCTGTGGTGAATTTCGTCACAGTTTGCGGTTGACGGTCCAAAACACATCACTACGTGCTGAATTTAAGCCGTGTCGGCTTCTGTCATAAGCCGCCCCACCTTGTTAGTGTGATAAATGCACCGGACCGGACCGGTCGCTACCACCGACCACTAATACCCCACAGAGGGGACTTAGAGGAGGGGAGGAGATTTAGGTACCGGAGTCGTGCAGAGGGCTTCCTTCAAGCCCCACCCTCCCGCGAGCTCCCGCAGCTCAACACAGTGAACACACACGCACGCGCGCGTGCAGCGTACGCTCGCGTGCTCGCCGGGTGCCGCTACCTCCGCTAAAATTAGCGACCGTCGACGGGGACGCGGCGCGTGTCTGTGCCGTCGGTACCGGCGGGGGCGGCCGGCGGTCGCCGACGCGGCCCAGTCGATACGAGGGCGTCCCCGGGTCCGACGGCCGGCGGCGGACCGTCCTCCCCGGTCCGCCCCACACAGCCGGCAGCGGCGGGCGGGGTCAGTGGCCGGGGCGGCGCCGGACCGCACTCGCCGGCCACGCGCTCTCCGCACTGTGGGGAAGCACGAGCTGCGAGGAGTGTTCAGTGTTCACTAGCGTGTCGGAGCACCCGGCTCCTCTCGATGTAGCCCTGCGAGGGAAGAGGGCCGTGGATCACCCCGGTGTGTGAGTGATACCGGTGTGCGTTTGTGTGGAATGTGACGGCCGGCGACACAGCCGTCGTGGAATGTGCTGACCGTCACCTTCCGGCAACAGGTATGTGACGCGGAAACCGCAGCGGTGCTTCCTACCGGACGGCTCGCTCCCAATATGGTCTGTGCTGGAGGGCTGCGGTTTGCAGACAGAGCTCCCACAGCAATATTTCAATCAACTTGTTTTCGTTCCCATCGTTTAAATCCGTGGCGAAGTGAACATTGAAGAGAAAAATATCGGTCACTAGCAGTTGTACCTTTCCTTATTGCTGAGAATTACCCATTCTGTCAATTAAGTGGGCATTGTGTTTAGTGATTCTTTAACCATAATTAATGGGACGCGCACGCAAGTAGCTTCGCTAATGGTTTCGTGCACGGACTATGCTCGATCCCTGTGTCTTTCGAATGTGTGACAGCTTCCGGATGGATGCAGAACATGTCGCCTCGAACGGCCCCACCAACTACCCCCTCCCGCTCCCCCCGTCCCCCGGACCATCAGCTGAGTGCCGCGCCCACCCTGTGGGACAGCAACAACAGCTGGAGGTGACCTTGGAGCCCTCGTACTTTATAGCGGTCACTGTTTCACTTGATTTGAAACACTGCTCGCCGTGGTCACGCGTCATTGCGTCAGCATATGAAACGGCCTGACAGACCTTATCCACAACACTGTGACCCTTCAGACATCTCCGAGTCTGTCCTTATATTGACTCGTGTGACCTCAGCTTGACCTCGGGTTTACCTCTGTTTCAGGGACGAGCTGCCGGTGCAGCTGCAGCTACCGGCCAGTCTTCAGCGCGTCAAATCCCGCCACCAGCTCTCTTCTCTAGCTCTACTTGGACAAGGTACGCTAGTGAGATCTCCTCTGGGGAGAGACGGGAAAACGGCAGAGTTCTGCTGAAACTCGATCGCAGTTTAAATTTCCTAAGTGACTCAGAAGATAGCCAGGTCCACCCGTGTTAACAATGACAGGAAAACGATTCTGAGGTTTTAGTGGCGACCCAATTTAGCAAACGGTGCATTCCGATGAGTAATGATGAAATCCAACCTGCTTTATGCAAAGGTCCAGCTGCATAGCGCATTCTTACATAAACGTATGTGCAAGCTAACCGCTGCAATTGGAGTGGGCTGCCGGCTGTATCGCAGTGCTCGGTAGATCGACAGTTTGTGATTGAGACCGCTGTGACTGTAGCTACACGGCTACTCGATTACCTCTCGCTGCATTCCATCTCACGTTCCGTTATGTGGCGGAATGGAGGGGAGGGTGCGCCGTGCGCAGGACAGTGTCCCTCGCCTCCCTGCCCACTCACATTCTCTGACGCACGTGCCGAGTGCACGGTGCAGTCTCTGATACCGTGGTGGCGCACTGTGCACGTGGGACGCTCCCCGTGCGTGTGAGTCCCGCCCTGTCCTGCGCCGGTGGCCGTGGGGCGGGCTGGCCGGCGGTGTGTGGGCCGCGACTGACGCGTGGGCTCTCTGATCGTGTCTGCAGAGTTCTGGACCTGCCGGCTGCCCAGTGAGTCCCGCAGCACTGGCAGCGGTGGTGGAGGGAGGACAGACGCGCGGGACAGCGCCGGAGGAGCCAACAGCATCGGTTCATCACCCGCCAGCAGCCTCAACAAGCCGGCCGGCCGCGGCGGCAGCCACTCGAGTCTGGAGAGTCCGGCCGAGCCGGCGGTGCTGCTCACACTGGCGCCGCTGTCGGCTGACGAGCGACCCCGACCGCCGGGCTCGCTGTCTCTGGGCCCTGACGCCGGCTCACTGACGCGTCTCGTCAGTCCGGAGCTGGTCAGCCGGGTCAGCAGCCCGTCGGCGACCACGGGCCGGGCGGCGCCGCGCCCGCCGGCGCGCTGGTGCCAGCCGCAGAGCGCCGCTCCGCCGACGGAGCCGGCCGATGCCGCCGGTAACGTCGTGTCGACGGCGACGTTCCAGGTCAGCTCGACGGCCAGCGGCACGGTGCGCAGTGAGATGAGCGTGTTTATCGGAGGAGCCGCCCCGGCCGCGGGGCAGCCCGGGCAGACGGAGAAGGAAGCACTAGCTAAGGAGACGAAAGCCGACCCGACCTCTCCAGGATCCTCTCCGGGAGACGAAGTCGCACCTCTTGCCGGCGGACTCCGCGCCGGTCGCCGCAGGGGCCGCAAGAAGCGCACCAGCGAACCGCTGGAATCCCCAGCCGCCTACTGCCGCAGCTCCGTGGCCGACAAGATCTCCGACTACGAGGATATCTGGGCGTCACCCGCTCGTGAGACCCCGCCGGTCGGCAGTCCGTTCTCAGCCTCCGCGGCGGTGTCTCGCGCGAGCCGGGAGACGGCCGCTGCGCTGATGGAGATGGCCCGCGAGGCGGCCTCCCCGAGCCCGCTGTACGCCGTCCCGGCGGACGCCCTGCGCGCCCAGCCTGACCTAGTGGCGGGCGTGGGACGGCGCGCGCCCGCCGACCGCGCCTCCCACCGGCACTCGGAGCCGGCGCTGTGTGGATGGGAGCCGGGGGTACCGGCCGCGCGGCGACCCACCCTGCCCACAATCTGTGCCGGTCAGGAGGTGCACCACGCAGCCAGTGCCGACCAGCTGTCCCCGCCGCCCCGCGCCGTCCGGCCCTCCGCGCGCTCTCAGAGCAGCCGGGCTGTGGGTGAACAGGTGCGTCAGCGGCGCGCCCGCGCCGAGCAGTGGCGCCTCGACTCCAGCTGGGAGTATCTGAGGGAGGACGACTGTGACGCCGACTCCGAGTGGGACGAGGAGCCAGCCGAGCGTCCCGAGCGGCCCGCCACGCGACTGACCGAGTCTACCGAGCCGATCCCGGACCCCACGGCCGACATCTCACCCGAGGAGCAGACTCGTATCGTGCACGCCATCATCCGACAGAGTCTCCCCATGGCCGTGCCGCCGGCCGCCTCGGTCTCCGCATCCGACTACGACAACATCCGCCCCTCTGCGCGCGGACAGGCCGGCCGCGGACACCCTGTCCGGCCCAGCTGTCCCGTGGACATGGGAGCGGACACGGACGCCGAGACGGACACCTCCAAACTCCAGTCCATCATGCGTTTGATGAACGACCAGCTGCGTCTCAAGAGCGGACAGTTTGACGCTGACGAGCGGCTGTTCACTGACTCAGAGTCGTTCGTGGCCGTCCACGGGACAGAGCGGCCGGAGGAGCTGGAGAGAGAGGTGGAGTCGCCCGGCCGGCCGCTGCCGCCGCGCCTGCCGCTGCCGAGGTCCCAGCAGGAGTCGCTATATTGTGAGTATCCGGGGATGGGGTGGACTGGGCTGGGCTGGGCTGGGATGGTGGTATAAAGGATGTATAGTGGGACATAATGGGGCTAAACGACGATTTACGTCATCTGATTCTCAGCTAACTGGAGTGATTTTCTTAGCAAGCACTTCCGAGCTTTTTACACCCATGTCGATGTTAGGTAATGTGCCCGAGTGTCCTTTGAGTTTATTTATAACCTGTCCTTGACTGTCGACTGAGCGATATCTCAAACCTGCTGACGAGAATATGACGTGAGTTCTTCTCCGAGATAAGATCTCCATCCGTGGTCGCCAGATGTGATGTCATGATGTTTTCTAGCGCCCACTTGATATCCACACCTCGTGACAAGAACCTTAACCTTGCCATGGAAAATCGAAACTCGTGGCTTAGGGATCCTCTTGTGACGTTTCTTTTGCCCTGGCTGAATGGCCGCCGACCCGGACCGAAATCCGTTACTGAGCGAGGGCCTCCCTCAACGGTCAACAATGACGCGGCTCCGGAAACCCACAGAAATCGTGACTGGGGCGATTTTCAGGGCCAACGGCTGGCGATTAGTGTTGTCTGCTTTTTCACGTTAAATTTAGCTCACGCTGAACTAAACGAAACGGGTCATTGGTTTCGTACAATAACCCATTTAAACCATGAATCCTTTTAAGCCTCACAGCAACTGTTCCAAGCCTTTGTTGTGCAGTCAAATTCCTCACGACTCAAGGACCAGATGACTGCTGAGTGCCGTGTCGGTTCAATCATCTAAGCGACATATGATATTTTATTTCTGTCTGGGATCTATTTGTCGACCGTTGCATTCCCTTCTCACTAACACTCAGCTGCAGACGGTGACAAGTGACAACTCTTTCTGCGCCTTATCCCTAACCGTTTCATTGTTCCCTTTCTCCGCAGCTCCTCCGCGCCTGAACAGCCTCCGACTCCACCGCAAGAGCCAGCAGTCGGGCGCCGCCATCCGCGACTACGTCATCAAACTCGCCAACGACGACGACAGCACGTTCGCGCTCTGCATCTTCAACTTCCTGAAGGTCGGTGCTGATACGGGCTGTTTCGATGATTTCATTTCAATATGTAGGGAAGAAGCGGAGATAATCGTTGCAAGTCGGTCACTATAATAGTCAGTTAGTCCTGAGGTTTATCCACCGTTTAGCATACCTACATTATATTGTCGGCATCCTGATCCGTTTTAACCCTCCCCTCCTCTGTGTTATTTTCAGTGCACTCGTGAGGGCGCCGAGACGGACCCGCACGTGGTAATGCGCAACATCCGTCAGTTCTGTAACGGTATGAAGAACTACTTGGTGAAGCACGGAGAGGGAGAGTTCCATCAGGTGGTACACCAGGAGCGCAGCAAGGTGGGTGGCGAGAGAGTGACCCTGAGGATGGGATGAGGGGAAGGATGGGATCAGGTGGGAGAGTGAGAGGGTTGGACGACGAGAGAGGAGGTAGGTGACATGCAACCATGTTTGGGTGAGGATTAGTTGAATAGCTGATGTGCTCGAGAAGGGCGGAAGGTTATCGCTATGGTTAGGCAGTACGATAAGTCAAATTACGATAGCGTTGCCATGTCTGTTTCATAAAGGCAAAACAACACCCCACTTATTACGTAAAGCGCTGCGTGTTTCGCTTTGTCATGGCGGTTCCAGTCTTGCTCAAGGAGGTCCGTTTCGTCAGTATTGCGGCGGCGCCCGCCTGTCATTTGGTGGAAATGTTTCAGCTCTCCGAGACAGTCAATCACCAAACTTCGATGAAGCAGTTTGCTTTGATTGGCCCCGGTCCTGATGGGGCCCGTTACTTGGAAATTTGATTTATCAATCACGCGCTGGCATCCCGTATTGATCGCTCAGTAATGTATCACAACACTTCAGCTGTATGAGATGGCGTCATCTCAAAACCTGACACCCGTATCAATCAACGCACTGACCGTTTCACGTTCCTGTTTCCTCAGCTGTCTTCCACCGAGTTCCTGAACCTGGACGCCATCTTGGAGGGGGTACTGGAGGAGCTGCTGGTCCGACCTCTCCACGACCACATCAGCGCCCTCTGGCGGCGGACAGCTCAGCGCAGCGGCGACTCCCAGCGGCTGACGGAGAACTTTGAGCTGGCGCGGCGCCGGCCGACCGAGACGCTCGGAATGAAGCGAGACCAGACCCCGCCGTCTGCGGCGGTCCTGGGCTCGGTCCGCCACTTCCTGGGTAGGATGCAGGACTCGGCGAGTCCGCTGGACAAGCTGGAGAGCCTGCTGGCCACGGTGTCTGCGCTGTTCTCGGCAGCGGGGGAGCGGGACGCGTGTATCCCGGCGGATGACTTCCTGCCGCTACTGCTGTACGCGCTGGTGCACTGTCACGTCACCAATGTCGAGGTCAGTTGGGTCACCAACGTGATCAGTTTGTCACCAATGTCGTACTCAGTTATTCATTCATAGGCACGTGAGCCACCATGACCAGGTGATCTCCATAGAGTTCAGTTGAGCGGCCTTCTTGAGGTCAGGTTATGCCGACCTTTGGTGGTCTCCTCTAGGTTTTTATCGGTAATCACGTCTTCCATGTTGTTGGAAGTTAACAATTCTTGCTTCGTGAATGCTCGGATATCATACCGCGTTATCTGTCATTACAGACGTTTTGCGTGACAACGACTCTGACCAATCACCCCTCCCTGTTTTACCGTCACAGTTTGAGGCGGACTACATGTGGGGACTGCTGCACCCGATGCTGCTGAACGGAGAGGCGGGCTACTACCTGACCATGCTGTCCTCGGCCGTGCACGTGCTCAAGAACGTGCTGCAACATCCGGGCGATAAGGCCAACGACTCGACCACACGGCTCTCACAGGTGAGATACAGATTGACGAAGTGAGAAGCTGCTGGGTGCTCACGTCTGTCGGTGAAATGATGTAATGGAGTGTTGCTCGTTTTGAATGAAGCATTCTGATTTGCCGACAAACAATGCCGTCTTCCGCTATTTATCATACAGGTGAAATGTAAATTGTTCGTAAATCGCACTTTTCAACTCGTTTGACACGTTTCTACTGTTTCGCTCACTCATTCGACCTCTCTCCCTGCAGCGTTCGGGCAGCGGCAGCGGCAGCGAGCCCGTCGAGGGTTTCCTGCGCGTGGTAATTCCCGATGAGCAGCAGGGTACGATCCTGAGCCGTACCCTGCCCTGTCGACCGGGCGCCACGGCCAGGGATCTGTGCAGGATGCTCGACCACAAACTGCGGATCACCAGCCCGCAGGACTACGGACTCTTCAAACTCATCAATGGCGATGGTGAGAGGGGGAGGGAGGAAGGGAGAGGGATAGGGAGGAAGAAACGGATGTGGGAGTAGGCGATGGTGTGGTCAGAGTGAAGGGAGGAAAAGAGGCACGAGAGCGTGTGGAAATGGAGAGGTCGATAAGCCTTTGCTGTGAATTTATTATGTGCTAGGCCACTACATCTTAACCCACTTAAGACCAGAAACAACTCAACGTGTACGATACTAGCTTGACTGGCCCACGCTACCCGTAAAATGTCCTTTTTTATAAATGTATCTAACGTCCCGTCCGTCGGTCCCACAGAGACGCTGGTCGGCGACCTCGAGTGTCCCCAGCTGGTGAAGCAGGAGCTCGCCTCCAAGGGCGTTCACTGCATGTTCTCCTACAAACGGCTGGAGGCCAAGATCGCCTGGCCCACCGGTCAGCTGTGACGTCATTGGGTATAATCCGCAGGCAGCTCTGACGTCAGCGGAGCGGGAGAGTGATTCGTATCGCCACGAAGAAGTGTTATTTTCTGTGTCCTTGCGCCTATATAAGTCTGTTGAGAGTTGTGGATACGCTGAGGGGATATCCCCAGGCAGCATCGCTCGCTATTAGAGCTCTACAGCGGTGGAGAGCGCCGGCGCAGTGCTGAGGTGTCGGTGCTGCCATCTGTGGCCGAGTGGCGACACTTGTAGTTGGCGAGCGGACCACGAGGATCTGAGTGACCGTGATCTGCGAGTGGTGTTATTTTAGTGGAGAGCCGACGAGTGAGCGGCTGGGCGGAAACGATGGATGATCTAGTCAGAGTCCGCAGCAGCAGTTACACAGGTTTTCCACTTTACTAATGCAATATATCTGCGTTTGTTGTCTCCGATCTGGGTTTGGTAATGGTAGCGAGTGTTTGGGTCAACGAGGCATGATGGCTGATGCTGTGCAGAAAATCACATCCCAATGGTAACAAGTCACAGAGCAGACTCTGAATGATTAGATCAGAAAAGTAAAACAAGAAATAAAGGTGTGAACAATAAAAAAGACATTTAGGATAAATACAAGTCAGGCGAACCCCAAAACAGCCCCCGCCTCTTAGCAAACAGAGGCTCTGCAAATAGTCTTACCGTATACGAGATCTCGGTCGGGCTCGGGAGAACTCCTAATTCTGATCCTCTGAGCTGAACAGCAGTGCAGTGGTTTGATGACATCCTACTGATGTTGAGTGACGGCCGCAGCGCCCGAAGCTCTCTGGGTCTCGCAGCTCACTGTCGAAGGAACGGTCACAAATACGGGCTGAGGTTACGGTTGTCTTTGAGAGGGTCAGGGGATAAGAGAGAGGCTCTGGTTGCGCTGAGAGGGGGTTTGCGTCGCTCTGCTTCAGATGCTTAACCTGGCCTCAGGAATCTCCATGCCAAGTTTCCTCTCCTACCTTCCCGTCAATGCCAATGGCATTCGGTGAGCTGACTATAATAGGTTACAACTGATATGACTGCTCTAGAGTGCCCAGAGACTAATGGCTACAACCGCGTCTGCCTTTCAAGTTCCAAAGTTCACTCAACCTTCAACTTCAGACATTGCGAATGATATTAAGCATCGCAGAGGAAATCCAGAGTGAGCGTTTGATTACAAAGCAGTAGGATTAGCGCGTCCAGTCCTACAGCTCAACTTGTGAGTTTTATGCAATTCGCTAGATTTGAAATTAAAAAAAAAAAATTAAATAGGTATGCATGGAAGTTGCGATCCATCAACATGTCTTTGTCTTATTGTCTCATATGATCGACACATGTATCGATCATATCATAGCTCCACATGTATGCGGAGCTCAGGTCGTATTCCAATGTACCTACCTACCTACCTAATAAGTATTTGTTTGTTTATTTGCTTTGTTGGGTTAGGCCCTTTCGGTCTGACGAGACCATTTCAGGGCCGGAAGGACGATAGGAATTAGGGGGAGACATTGGTCTGGGCAGGCACCCTAGTGAGTCACCGGGACTGAGCCCATCCCGAAGGACAGGCCGACCAGCCCCAAGGTACTCACTGCACCCGGCTACGGGGTGCGGGCTCCCTCGGGAGCCGGGTGCCGCTCCAAGGGAGCAGCCCGAATGGGATAAAGTTGCCTGTCCAGCCCGGAGGGGGCTGTGGAGTGGACGAGAAGGATTTCTGTATCCTGAGGATAGAAGCATGGAACGGTGACCTAATAAGTTTGTTTGTTTTATTTTGTTTTGTTTTGTTTTGTTTTGTTTTGTTTTGTTTTGTTTTGTTTTGTTTTGTTTTGTTTTGTTTTGTTTTGTTTTGTTTTGTTTTGTTTTGTTTTGTTTTGTTTTGTTTTGTTGGGTTAGGCCCTTTCGGTCTGGCAAGACCATTTCAGAGCCGGGAGGATGATAGGATAAAGGGGGAGACATTGGTCTGGGCAGGCACCCTAGTGAGTCGCCGGGGCTGAGCCCGTCCAGAGGACAGGCCACCCAGCCCCAAGGCACTCACTGCACCCGGCTACGGGGTGCGCTCCCTCGGGAGCAGCGGTGCCGCTCCAAGGGAGCAGCCCGCATGAGATAAAGTTGCCTGTCCAGCCCGGAGGGGGTTGCGGCGTGGAGGAGAAGGATGTCTGTATCCTGAGGATAGAAGCACGGAACGGTGACCTAATAAGTAGCCAGTAGGTGCTACTGCTTGCCTACTCCTACCAATGCAATCCTGAAGTAAAGTTTGCTTGAGCTTTCCACTGAAGAGACTTTTAGGGCAACATAATAAATCATTAAGCTTCAAGGCAACCTTCACGGTAATATTCAGCGGTACGAACTACGATTGGAGAGACTCTTTCGTGCCCCCGGTGCCCCTGTTGTTCTATATACCCTGGGTGCCCCTAGCCAAAGCCCTCCCTGAGCGGTAGCTAGCGACATCTAGAGAATATCAGATTGCAGTGCTTACGAATCCTCCTAGATGTCGCTATAACCGAGTTTCGCGCGTTTTCATATCGCGTCGGTGGCGCGCGGCGGCACTCGGCCAGTTTCTGCTGTCTGCTTGGCGGGTGTTGAGCGGTGCGCGTCGCGGGCTGGACCGTTCCTGTATTTGTCGAAGGGCTTCGGCGACTGTGCAATAAGAAAGTTGAAGAAGTAGATTACGGGCCGAAGAAGGAAGATATTTATGCACCAGTAAACCATTGGCGCCTAATCATGAAGGCGATACCGAATTTCTGCTTGGTTTTCTTCGCGGCCATTGCAGGTTAGTTCTTGCCAGGTCTTTGACCGGCAAGTTTCTATATTTTTTTTGTATTTCCTATTTTTGTGTTTGGCAAAAGAAGAACATTATGCTTCTTTTCCACAATTCCTGATCCTCAATTGCATTTTTAGTTTCTCGATCGCTCGCGTCCCGCGTCTTGGTGCAACCGGTGGAGCCGATGCCCGATGGTAATTGTAATGGCGGCGATGGATAATCCCAGAAGCTAAGCCCGAAGCTAGATTTTCACAAGGCGCTAAATTATTTTTAGTTTTTAACCACTAGCCGTGATTTATATTTACGTATTTAGTGAGCGTATTTTATACAAGTCATACCTCTGGCGCTGTGCAGGGGATGGAGGCATTTGGGGCGCTACAGATGTCCCCTCCCCCTTCCTCCCTCCCCCCTTGAGGATCTGTCAGTCATACACTGTGTGTCAGTCAAAGTAAAAAATATTCAAAACGTGTTTGAACTTGCACTGTATGCTGAACAACGTTGGTCCCTTAGAAATGCCTTATCCCTGATGCGAAAGGGCGGCACGGGTTTATCATAAAACTGACTTTCTGCTCTTGGATGCCCAAATAAAATTGGTGTTTCTTGCACCACTTCAGCAGGATAGACGAATTATTCGATTCCAGTGCTCGTTACTTTGCTCTTTGCGAAGAGCTCGGTTACAGCGGCTTACCTTTACATCGTTAGCGGGCGCGATTTGCGCTGTTTTCGTGGTTTCCACGCGGCACTGTGACATGCCGGAGCGACATGTCGCCTTCTCACGATGTTCCCAGTCACCCACAATCGGCGATCAGTCATCAATGTCACCAAAACGACGAGAACGGTTATTGTTATCACGAACTCGGCGCTTTTCTTGGAAGGCGCGGCAGTTTATCCCGCTCTACAAAAGTACACAGATATACCTACCTGTGTTGTTTTGCCACGACTGCTGCCTTTCGTGACTAAATTGATGTAGATTTTCTGGGTAAAATATAGCTAAGATCAGTTCTACAAGAAACGATTTTGTTGCCATGATCGATTAATTTTTCGTGATTTGTTTCAGTAGGTATTTAAAACTAATGCTGAGACTTCAAAGAAACAGATGAATTGAATTGAGCTCTTGATTCTAATTCTTGAACGAAATTTAGCCCAATCAATCGTGAGGACTTTCTCACATTATGATCAAAGTGTACCCCAAAGATAACATTGATCGCATTTACCGCTATTTTCGAATAAGACCGCTTGTTTATCGATGGGTTCCTCTGCATAGTGTATGGATGGAGCGAATGGTCAGCAATTCTTCTCCCTGGTATGTGCTGTTTTCACATCACCATAGTTCGGCTATGTGGCGTATTTCTGTCTCATACAGACCAAACGCGTTCCCTATGATGATCCATCAGGAAAGCGTCACACCGCGCGATGAGTTGCATATCTAACGCAAAGAGCCGATGTATTTTCGATCGCAGCGCGCTGCTCGCTTGGCGTTAATCCCGAGGCACTTGCGTGCCTTTGGTTGGCCTCTGAGCCGCCTTTTGACCAGTGGAATGCCGCCTCGACTCGTGCTGCCTGGGAGTGTGTGAGTGTGAGTGGGGAGTGGGTGGGGAAGGAACTCGCCGGGGTGCCAGTTTTTGTCCCGTGGCTGCGCCGACTTGATTCCACGGCTTTCTTCCTTACCGACATACCGACGTTGATGTTGCATTTATTACCCGCACCGCATTTGCCTTTGCGTGGAATGGTGGAATTGTGAAGAAAACTCGTGTGTATGATAGGACACGCAAGGCATTCGTGGATGAATTGTGATTCGAGATTAGTTCAGCTGTTTTACAATCAACTCATTTGCAAGTTTTAATTGTTGTTCAAGGCTGTTGTGAAACTAGTCAAACACTCGACTTTCAATGCGATGTTTACCTTTGTTTGCACGATGCCGATTTATGCGCCACAGGAGTCAGAGAGATTACCTACTGGAGTTTCCCAATGTTTCTCAAATGCAGGACTAAATAGAGAGTTAAATAGCTGTATAGGTAATGAGACGCTGAGCCTTCTGAACCATGGTGAGATTGTTTTCTTATTTTTGATATTTTTATCTCTGCTTTTTCTCACATTTCTTATTTCTTGTCTTTCCAAACTGAAAAGCTAAATTTATATCGCATTTAATGAAAGAATGAGAACCGATAGATTGATTTATTGCGGTCACAAAGCCTTTTCAAACTATATTTATGTAGATGAAGAGCTACGATGCAGTAATTACTTTTTATTGGACAGACCCAACTAAACTACATTTATTTCCTCCCTTACACATACTACACCAACAAGTTACAACTTTAAACTTCACCAACCGCGAATTCTTACGATCTTTTCACATAGTCCGATAGGCCGCCCTCACTAGTCGCCATCATCTCCCTGGACCCACGTCGCCCGCCGTCCCGTCCCGTCCCGTCCCATCCCATCCGTCTCCCATCCCGTCCCGTCCCGTCCCGTCTCTCCCGAGTCACAGGTGGTCGTGTGTACCGTCATTATCTCCCTGGGCTCCCCGGGCTATACAGCCCACAGCTGGCTGTCATAAAGCGCCGCATGGATTGGAGCCATACGCCGGCACCGCACCCGTATCTGGACCGACTAATTACGAGGAGGTGACGCGCTGCCCAATATGGGGTGATTGCTGTGCGCTGCTCATCATCATTGTCGAAAGCTGAAAATTACTGTTTTATGTTGTATTTTGTTCATGAGTTTTGGTAAACGTATTGCAGCATGCCTATTCTCGTATTGATTCTACGCTCAATACACTCGGGCCTTTTTGGGAGAAGCAAGGTATTATGTCAGTCCGTATTTCATGTTCCATATACGCTATTCGTTTGACCTTTGTTTGAACTGTCTTGTAACGGTAAGACACGCTCGGCATTACATCATGACCTCTGTTTCAAATTCCTCGCCCCGTGCACGCGCGGTCCGTTGTATTCTCGCCCGCCTCCTTGGTTTGGCCGCGCCAGCTGGCCTGTGCCGGTCCGCCGCCGCCGCCGCCGGAGCCGTGATACTCATTACGAGCGCGTCGGACCATCCTCGACGTGCCGGGCCCGCCGGGAGGCCAGTAATGACCGGGTACTGCCGAGCGGCCAGCGCCAACTGCCAGAGGCGCAGATCGCCGCACTCCGCTACACGCAGAGTCGGAAAGGTGCGAGAGTATCGGACAAGCATGCGGGCTGGGTGTTGGGAGGTATCTGGGGCGGCAGCGCACAGTCGGAAGTGCGAATATCTGTTGCCAGGCGTTGGCCAAGTTTTGCGGCAAAGGCACCGATTTGGTACCGCGCCGTGCGGTAACTGCCTGTGATATATCGCCTGTCCGACCGAGATGATTTAGTTGGAAGTTACACCCGTGTCTGGCATCCGCGGCTGTCAGCGATATTGCCGGAACGTGGGCCGATCTCCGCCCCGACATTGCTCACGTGCCGGGTCGTGCCCGGGCGGTGGCTGTGGGTATACTCGTCTGGCTGGCTGGCTGGCTGGGTGGCCGTCTGGTTTCGTCCGGAACTGAGAGCCCCGGCTGGAGCTGGGGAGCGGTGCCCAGGTCGAACGGCGCTGCAGCTATGCGGATATCGTGCCGTGGCACGTATTATCGAGCTGCCGCAGCCCTCCCCTCCCTCTGGCTCCCTAGTTCCGGCCGATATTTACCTCTGTCTCAGCTGCACAACCTTTTACAGCGTGCTGGAATCAGGCTGAACCCGCCCTGTGCGCGGGCGTTGCTCCATTCCAGGTCCCAGACTCTGAGTCTGACTCGGTGTCTTGTCATGGCCTGACTCCTCGACTCCCCGCCCGGACGTTGCTCCATTCCAGATCTCAAACTGGGGGTCTGACTCGAGGTTTTGTCATGACCTGACTCTGCCTCCCTGCCTGCCTCTTTGCCTCTCTGACTCTCTGACTCTCTGCCTCTCTGACTCTCTGACTCTCCGAGTCTGGCATTGACGGAGGGGACGACGCGCGGCCGCGGCGGCCGGTCCGCTGCCGGCCCATTCAGCTGTCTCGGGTCGGGTCACAGCTCGGCGTCACCGGCAGCCGTCATCCGTCATCATCAGTCCCCGGTTCAGAGCGGTGTTGACGCCGGTGCCGCCTCCCGTGGCGCGCTGGGGAGACCGGCCCCGGGCACGCAGCGCATTCTGAGGCTGACCTCTGGGGTCGGCGAGGTTGAAATGCTCCTAAGGAGAGAGAAATGAGGGAGAGGGATTGGGCTGGAACTTTGTTTGAGTCTGAAGTCGACTGTATGAGACCAGGCTGGAGATCAGTGTCAGGCCAGACAAGCCAGGCTACCGTCCGATTTAATAGGAACATTATTTAGAGGTTGAATAATAGATAGGGGTTCGGGGCATAGTGTCAGCCTTGATCCGTAAGTACCGTCAGCTCACGCGGAATAATCCATAGCGTGGCGCAGAGCGGCCTGCACCCGTCCCCCAGTGTTTGAGTTGGTGCGCCGAAGTGAAATACGGCCCACCCCGAGACGTCACAGCAGTGACACTGAGTAGGATGACCGTGAGTCGGTCAGTGCCGTGAGACTGATGAGACTCGCCCGCCTAGTGACAGGGCGGCCTGAACAGAGACACGCTACTTCGCGTCAGTTCGCAGGGCGAATTACATCAATCAGTCTTTGGTTCTTTACACTATCGTCTCTGGAATTTCGACTGCTGCAAGTTGCGTCAGCCTCCTCACCCAGTGACCTGCCCTCCCGCTCCGCCCCGCCCACTAGCCACGAGCTTGATGAGTGAACATTTTCAGTTTGTCACCAGCTGATATCCGGTCCCCATCACAGCGGCTATTAGCCTCTAGGCGGGAATGGCGTCCCTCAGGGCAGGCAGCACGCGTTTTCCGACGACAAATGAGCCAATGTTTGCCAATCGCTGGCGGAACGGTGTGAAATTAGGGCGGCCAGGTGACGACTAAAAACCCATTCGGTGTTATGTGCCACTCGGCCTTCAAAGGCGTTCAAACATTGACAGCGGCCGCAGTGGTAATTGCGTTTCCTGGGTAGTATCAAAACATTGGACATTTTAGTCAATACAAAGCTGAAACATTCGATATTTTACACATTAGGTACTGAGCTGAAATTGTTTGTCTCCCGTAACTTTCATTTGCTCGCTTGTACATTCACTTCGGGCTTTTACTCGAAAAATATTGTCTACGTTTGTCTGGCTTAACTGGACAGATGCTTGCTTTGTTCTCTTTAAAACTCCGATAAGGACCGTTTGATGCTCATTAATGAATGTTTGTTTAGCGTTGACTAAGAAAACTCGCTAAAATACGCCTTTCAAATAGTCGTTATGCAGTTAATAATTAAGCCTTCCTGATTCTTCTCAGCAACGTGCTGCGTTCAGGATGTAGAAGAATTATATTTATATTTATACTATCCCATGCATGCAGTAGTTGCGCGCCGCCCTTGCAACAATTCAAGCCGGGTTAATACCTATGTTTCCCATGAATTCCCCGAAATGTCAAACTACTTAGTAACAACCCGACGGCTGACCCCGTACACCGTACGACCGACCCATGCCGGGGGTATTGTCACTAGTGGTGTCATTTTCCAAAAAATGTCTGACCGATACCGACCGAAACCGAAATTTGGGAAAAATTTCCGACCGAATACCGACCGATAACATCCCAAGCCAAAATTTGACCGAAATTTGACCGAAATTCTATTTGCTATTACTCTACCCCAAAATTGAATTATTTGGTAAATTCTGATGGAAACTAATGGGAAATGGCATTTCAGTCCAAGTTCAGTCAATTCTTAGCCACTGCAAAATACATTTTGTGGTAGAAGTTACTTACAGTTAAAGACTGGAATTGAGTTTCACAATGGTGTGTATTTGTGGGGCCAACTGAGTCAAAATCAGCCTGCTTGTGGTTGTGGTTGGACAATTGGTGGCTGCTGCCTGCTGAGTGGGATGGCTACTGAAGTTGCCAAAACATGGCATCCCTTGTAGTATTTGGGGGAAATTTTGCAACTTTATCATTAACATCCCAATAACTTTCATTTTAACTAGGCAAAAATGGAATACTTTCTCTTTTTGAAAATGGTTTTACTGACAGGGTGACCGAAAGTGTCCGATTTTTGGGGGGCCTGACCGACCGATTACCGAATCGGTCAGCATATCTTTTCGGTAACCGATTTTTTCGGTAACCGATTGACACCACTAATTGTCACCACCCCTCCCCCGCCCTCCCCTCCCTCCACTACATGCACCGGCCGGGCGCCACACCTTTTCACTGCACCGCTAAAAGGCCGACGGGCCGATCGGCCATTCGCAAGCCGTTGGCGGTCGGTTTTGTGCCCTTTCTTGCGGCGCCCGGTCGGCATTTGTCAGCGTTTTGCGCGTGTTCGCGAGACATCAGTATGCCGCGCGTTCGGGCGGCGCTGGCCGACGAGCCTCATTAGGCAGACACTGGCGTGGACCCAGCGCTCTGCTGACCAGGCGGCGGCACGGTCTCGGAATAGAGAGAGACGGTGGCGACCCTGTGTTTCAAACTGAGTAAATGTGAGCGGGTGAGTTCCTTTTAATCATAACTTGTAATCAAGGTGCGCCCTGCTGACAAGTGAAACAATGCATGCCTTGTCAGAAATATCAAATCAAACTGATGCAAACCCTATGGAAGGCTCGCTCCGTGCTCCAATAGCACCTGCCCCTCCCGGATACCTCCGGAATGCATCTCCCGGAAGTCGGTCTCCGGCCGCTCCGATCCCGTCTGGCGGCGGTCGTGGCCGGGTCGACCTCCCGCTGTGGATTTTTACGGCTCCGGCCTGCAGCTGGGCCGACCGCCGACCGCCCGCGGCGCCGGTGATGACCCAGGGGTCTGGCAGTGACCCCGGACTCTGCCCCTCTGCCCTGCCCCTACTGGGGAGCCCTCTGGCTGCCTGCTGCTCCCATGGGGGCAGCAGGAGAAGGGAGATACACGGCTGAGGCGTGTTGAATCGATTGAGACTGCGGTGTCTGGAACTAACCGAATGTGTCTCGTTGAATGCTGCGAGCCTGATACGGTCAATGGAGGGCTGCAGTCCGGTTCGTGCCTTGCACTGTGCACTGTGCAATACGTATTACGTGCGACATGTCTCTGAATAAAGTGGACCCCTTTCTATGCTCGCGACTGAGCAACGGCTTCTATACCTCTACCTCCTTCCTGATCCTTCCTTCTTCATTGATGCTGCTATTTCTTCCGTCCTTTTTCTCCAAACTCTGATGTTTTCCACTCTCCACACTTAAGTGCAATGCAATCAAAATATAGCACTCCACGGAAGTACCCTCTAAAATTTTCAACCTTTCCTTCGGGTATCTTCATCTCCTGGCCTCTGAAATTCGACAGCCCTAACCCGACATTCTTACGTCATCATAAGGCACATCGTGCTCCTCCCACTGCGAGTCTTACGGATCGTGACACCTGCACTCTCAGCATGGTGATGTGTGCACTGGATGAGCTCGTCCCACACGCTGTCCCTCTGCCCCGAAATCGCACTGTCCCACTCCCACTGCCCCGCCGCCGACTGTCCCACCACCGTGCACTGTGCAACTGCAGCGTATAATGGATGGCGCCGTGCCAAATCATACCGAGCTGTGCACCTGCACGTTTGAGTGAGCTACTGCCGAGTGGCCAGGGAAGGGTGTGATTATGCGTGTGTGCGTAGGCCAGATGATTGATGAGATCAGAGGGCGTGGGAAGCGGGTGTTTATCAAGGGAATTCTTTCTATATTTCTCAGGGACACCTATTTGATGCCTCAAAATAGCGGATAAAACACCGCTCACGCTTTATTCATTCGCTCTGTTTCTTCGCGGCTATTTTCAGATACGCTCCCCTCTATGCAATCATCGTTATATTTGCATTTGTTTTCGTTTTGTTTCTGTTGCTGTGCCCTGTGGGTATTCTTATATTTTTCGTTTCCGTAGCTGCATTGTGGAGGTGTGGGGAGGGAAGGATGGGGGAGGGAAGGAGGCGCTAAATAAAGACTGGAAATGGATGAATCGAGGTATGATACAACCACCACGCCTGCGACGCGGTCGTGAGTTCATTGGCACTGACTCATTGGCTTATCGTGTTGCCCTATATGTTGGAACGCTGACTCCTGCAGTTGTGCTCAGGCATTCCAGAGCAAGAAGACACCTTTTATTGTTAACTCACCTGTTATTGTAGATCACTCCTTCCCGTATACCCTCCATAATCTCAATACGCTTAAAAACTCCGCCCCTTGGAGGGCTTCCTCCATGCCTCTCCTATCGAACCAAACCAGCCTTATTCGTGTAGTCGCTCCCGCCCTCCCGGGATCTCTCCCACCCTCCCGGTCTAACCGAGCCCACCAATCTCATGTCCCCGGGGGCGGACACCGGCCGACCAGACGGAGGCAGGCCTACAAGCTATTAACGGGTGCTTATTGGGGCGACCGGGAACGGGAGTCAGATGATGGAGAGAGAGAGAGAGCTGTTGACTCCGGTAGCTGTTCCAAGAAGCGAGCCGAGGGACTGGCGGTAGGAGTCGCAAAAAGCTCACCTCGGACATGCTTTGATGCGTGTCGATGTTGGCGTATACGAACGCGTTTTTTCAAATAGTTTTTCTCATCTGTCGTGTTATGCAACGCTCCGCTATCTGAAATTAACATCGAAATTGAATACGGTTCTCCGTAATCACTGTCAGCCATGATGTGAAGAGTTCCTTATTTACCTACTGGAGTTACATAACAGCAGTTGCCTAACTGAAGTTGCCGAACTATGTAAAGACAGTGCAGTAAGTGCTTAGCCGCTTATGCATCGTTATTGAATGGTTAATTCTCCTCTAATAACTTGAATAACTTCATTGCACGCCTGCATTTGTTGACAATCTACCCATACAGCTAGAAAATTCTTTGGAAACTCACGATGAAATTGATAACCTGTTTGTCTCATAGCTTAACCACTGGCGCTGCCATCGCCCATCCTAGCCAACGTTCTCAGGAGATGCATGGCTCCATTATACGCAGCCCCCATCAATTATACAGCATTATACACGCGGCCTGCATGTCGGTTCCTCTCTCTACGCCTTTCTCATCCTCCATATTTTGTCTGAGCGGCGCAGCCGACGCGTCGCACCACCTGGCACCAGCTTCGATCCGAACCCGGGTAAACCACGCGGCCAGCAGTCCAACCTTGTGGAAACAACCCGCTTCGCCGCGGCTGAGGTAGCAGACAGGGTGTACAGAAATAGGTGCCAGCAGGATTGGTAACATATGGGTCGCCCGCCGCAGGCGGATTGCATAAAGATGAAAGGCATTGCGGTGAGGTGTTGTGGCACTTGCGTTGCCCGTACATGGCTTTGACTTCGGTCATGGTTGAGGCTGTGAGTGTTTGGCGGTGTGGCTGTGACCGTCTGGCTTTGTCTGTGGCTTTGTATGTGTCTGTGGCTGTGGATGTGGATGTTGCTGTAGCTATTCTTGGGTGTGGCTGTGTTTTGGGCTGTTATGTTGCGATGCTACGATCCTTATCTATCTACCTTAATGCCTTTTTTCTGGACTGTTTGGTGGTTGTTATGTAATGTTTGTTCTGTCGCCTGCGGCTCATTACGTGCGGCAGTCGCACGGTGCTTCTGTCCGCTGTGGCCACAGTTTCTACACCATTCCTGTTATGTTCTCGCTGTCGTCTGCCCATCAACCTTCAGTGCGGTTAGGCATGTCACTCGATGTTCTGTGTGGTCTAACTAAACCAGCACCATTGGTGGTTGCTAGCTTCGGTCATCGGTGGTCCCATCGGTCAGTCCAAAACAATGAGCTCAATGCCTTATTGCCTTAGCATAGTTTATTTATAGCGATGTTTGTATCGATCCTCTGCTGCTGGGATCTCCCCACCGTCTTCTGTCGTGCCGCATCTGTCCAGCCTTCTCTGCGCTGTTTATCATGCTGTGTGTCATGCTATGTGTCATTGATGTGCCTTACTCCGACGTAGCTTTCCTGTACTGTCCCGCGCGGTGGTTGTGCTGTGCTGTGCCATGCTATGTCATAACTGCGCTCTGCTACGTTCTTGCTATGTTGCGCCGTAGTTTGTTTCTATATAGCCTTGGTTTGTCTGCATTGTGCCCTTCTTTTCTGTACTCTGTTGCTTGGCTGTAGTGCCGTAGCACGGCTACGTAGCACCGTAGCCGTACGCTGCTGCCTTGGCGGTAGTGGCTCGTCCTGGCCGCCCTGGGACTGAGATCGATACAAACCGAGAGCCTGGGGACACTCCGCCTTGGACGGAGACTGGACATCTGCGCAGAGAGGTGGCCAGGAGAAGGAACTAACGCGGAGGCTGTAGAGGCTAACATTGGCCGTAGTGGAGGTAGAAAAACCCTATGTTTAATAATTAATAGACATAAACCTTTGCTGCCCAGTGCCCATATGATTGATATGCAATATGAATCCTAATTCCTATGGTCCAATGTTTCTATTTCTGCATGTATTCATAACACAAGCCGTACAAGAAATTAGTCATGCTTTTGAGAAAAATCAGAAGCGGTATCAAGAAAGTGGTAACAGCCCACCCACATCCCATTGTTTGCCATAAACCAACCATTAGTCATCTCCTCCCTCTCCTTCCGTTCCCATCTGACCCTTGACCCTCTGCACTGCACACTGCACTGTGCAAGGCGCTCTCGGGCCCGGATACGTGACTGGCCGCCCGGGGGTGACCCGTTATTCTTACTGTGCATGTCGCCGGGTGACCGCAGCACTGCGGGGGCCTGCATGATTCAGTGCCTCCGGCGGTACCAGCGTGGGGCGGCGCTGGGTGCCCCCGGGGCAGCGGTCTCCGGTGGCGGAGGGGGGGGGGGGGGTCGTTCTCGACTTCTGGAGAGCATTGTGATACTGGTTGAAATTGAGTTCCTCTCTTGGATGTGTCGGAGAGATGCTAGAATTTGGTGGCGTCATGTCGCGTTTGAAAATGATGCCTTTTGCACAATGTGGAAAGTTTTTGAATGACAAAACTGTTGAGTTATTTTTTTTTCTACAGCTCAATTATTTTGACTAAGCTTCAGTGAAGTCCCTGCTGTGCAATAATGCAAGTTTTTAATCGTGTTTGGTCTAATTCACTGAGCGCTGGCAAACTGCTCACTTTGTTTAGGTATGACCAGTTTACGTGTTTCCAATGTTTACTGTCATGCATAATGGATGCACTCGCGTATTTAGTGTGTGACTAAGCCATACATCAAAGTTCATACATCCCGCTCCTGCGACAGTAGCGTTGGTACTGTCATCCATGAGTTACTGTAGTGGCACCCTATAGCGGTTACAATGACCAAACACCCCCCCCCCTGCTCCCCTCCTCCCCCTCCCCGACCGACAGCACGCGCCGGTTGCAATGTGAGCGGCGGCCCCAACTGCCGCTCTATTGCTCATTGTTTTCAATAATTGGGTTCAGAGTTCCGTGGAGCTTGGGTTTTGTTCTTTCCGAACCCAGACCCGCCCCCGGAATCCGACCCGCTCTACCTCTCCCCAAATGTCTCTCCCTTGGTGACCTCTCCCGACAGAGTCTCAGCAGTTCTGCGATTTTCAGGGCTCGATTAAGTGACGATCGTTGACCAGTTGCTGACAGAAAACTGTCCCGTTATCTCAGCAGTTTCTTGGCTCGTAGCCAGTGTCCTCTGGAAGTTCTCTCCTAATTCTGTCTCCGGGAATGGCTCATGAGCCGTGAAAAATGGGTCTGTTGCTTTTCTGGAGGCTGTGGTGGCTTGTAGAAAAGTGCCCTGTTGCTGCTCCGAGTAATATTATGTGGGAATGATAGCCAGCGGGCATAGACACCCAACCAGTAGATGTGATGTTGGTGTTATTTGGGAAACATGGGCAGTCAGTACGGCGTGTTATTTGGAAATAATAGACACGCAGCGGCCCGGATATGAGGCTGCTCCATTTGACATGATGCGACGCGCCACATTGTTCGTGCGTCGGCATTGTCGCTCCCTGGACATTCATAGTGCTATGTTGGTGAACGGTGACGTGTCATGATTGTGCGGCGGCGCGTGCCGGTGACGGCTCGCGTGCGTCCGTTCTGACCCAGGGGAGGGCGATGGGTGATCGCTATCAGTGTCTTACACACCCCGCGGGGTGGTTCGGGTGTGAGCCGTGCTTACGTTGACTTACACAGCTGATGTTGCGTGGATAGATTATAATCAGACAAAGGTCAGCGGGTGGTAGTCAG
Organism: Amphibalanus amphitrite; assembly: GCF_019059575.1. Lineage (NCBI taxonomy): Eukaryota > Metazoa > Arthropoda > Thecostraca > Balanomorpha > Balanidae > Amphibalanus > Amphibalanus amphitrite. Next base: position 48,217 of record NW_024883484.1, on the reverse strand, counting down.
CGCCAATTAAAGCACGGCTGACTTAAATCATGGACATGTTTGCAAATTATGGATCATGTGAGTTATATATCGCACTACTGGGAGCCATTGAACACTGACATAGCCTTTTGCAGACCTATGCACTATGCAGCTTTGTTTGTCAAGACGATGTATTTATACAAACAAATAGTAAGCACATGCCCACGGGGTGGCTTATTGCGTAATGCATAAATGTCGGTTGCCATGGGCCGAAGCCGATATGTAGGTTCGATGGCTCGGGGCAATGACTCTGCAGGCGGGACATAATGAGATCCCTGGGTGATATGTCTACCCGAACTGCTCGCCGTAGTTTCCTGTAGCTGCTATCCAGTGCTGATAGGCGCTATCCACTTGACGGGCGCTCCGCAGGGACTAATTTGGCCAGTGGTGTATAAAGCCGCACTAAATTACAACTCGAGCTGCAATAAATCCCGGATGTTGTCCCCATAAATACGACTTACAACATCATCTGCGTTGCATTAGATTTAATAGGTCGATAGCTCAAGCTCTGTCACTCGTCGAAATACGCACGCTAGTGTTTAAAACCAAGCATTCGACTTCTCTCCACACGCAGATAAAACACAGGAACACCGGGATATAAATGCGCACATCTGTCGCTTTAGACCCGTTCCCGATCGGTCGATCCTTTCCGGAGATGGCCGATACTCGGTCTGGTCGAGTCGTCAGCACCCAATGGGGGAGTATTAGAGGTCGGCCAGTCTCGCGGTCGGGTGGGCCGGACGTCGGTCGGTCGGTTATAGATCGATGGACGGGCCACTGGCCGGTCACTTTACGACCCCCGGGGCTCTGGCCGGGCTGCTGGGGATGGGCTTGGCTGCTGTCCTGGCGAGACAGAGATGCGCCGTACGGGCTTTATTCCTCTTTTACGATGAAACTGAAAGGATTCTGAGTGTTGGTCACTTTATGTTTGTAGTCGGGACAATTTTTGACATATTAATGGCTTACATAATAAAATGAGAACAGCTGCTCGGTATTTCTTTACTTTGTCTTCATGCATAGCCCACTCGTACCTATCGAGGCTTTCTTGAGGTCGAGCGGAAGTCCAGTCGCCGTTTTCGCCTCCGCCGTCGTTTTCTGCATCTGACCCGGTTCGCGGTGCTAATGACCCCATCGCCGCCGTACGTCTTCTGTGCCCCGCCTGCGGGAGACAGGACACGCCCACTCCAGCCGAGGACCACGCCCTCCCCACGGGCCTCTGAACAGACGGCGAGCACCAGACGTCGCGAAACTGGCGACTTGACTTAGAGAGCTGGGCCGAATTTGCCAATAGCTCGTAGGTTCTTGTATGCAATGCGACTGGGAAGGCATCAATTCTCGGTTTGATTATTTTCCAAAACTTGGCGCTGCAACTCTGCTTGGCGTAGCTTTACCAAATAGCATTCCTTTTACTACTGCTAGTTCCCATTAGCAATGGTTTTGAGAACCGCACAACTGCTTCAACTTTTTGATTTATTGCACCTCTCATGCCCAAGGATATTGCAGCGTTTCAGAAATGCTTTCTTTTATTGCAGTTCCATGGAAATATCTATTACTTCATAACAGCTACGTTGAACCGTCCGTCATGTGAGCTGAAATGCCCGAGAGTAAAGCTGTTTCATTAATTTTCCAGCTCTTTCAGGCCATGACTGGTTAGGAGGGTCGGATCCAGGGAGTCAGTGGTAACCATCCCTTCCTTCAGTAACGGTACCGGGCGTGAGTCGAACTCAAATCGAACACGAGTCCATTGCGAGTCAAATGCGAGTCGAATGGCCCAATGGCCTCCCAGCAGGGGTCGGGGCAGATCGGAGCGAGACGAACTCACCCTCACAAACACGCATTCACAATTATCGTCGGCGCGGACAAAGGCACAGCCGGCGCCGACGGGCGTCTTGTTTACAGCTCTGTCTGCGTGGGGCGATGCGATGAAACCGAGAGTAATTCGAGCCGACTGGTGTCGGGTCAGGCCGAACCTGATCAGACAACTGTCCTCGAATGTGATTTGAGAGGAGCGTCTCCTAACTAAAGCAACTTTGCCCGCCGTCCGGTCACGCTCCTGGAGTTGGCCGGTGACCGTTAATGGGATTTGGCCGGCGCTGTGGGACGAACGGTCACCGCTGTGAGACGAATTGGGTGGCTTCTTTCGTACGAAGAGGTGGCTGGAACCCTGTCCTGAACCTAAACCGATTTTAGGTGTGAATAACTGAAGCTTCAAGTTACCTACCTTGAAGTTTCTTTCGAACACGCGCCGCCATATGGTATGCGTCCAGCCCTTACGCCAGTTGCATGTGATAAATCAGCTTTGTCACGTGCTGCCACAACCTCCGTCGATCTTGCCGGTCGATTCAAAATCCAATCCAGGTGCTGTGGCTATCAAAGCCCGCCGCCGTCGATTGCTGAATGATTGCTTCCGTCGCTGCACTTTGCTTCCTGTGTGGCTTTGTGTTGCAATGCAGCAACAAATCAACATTTATTGAGTTTGAAGCATAAGGCCTTTGATGAATGGGCGAAGATGAGACCCATTTTGCGCAAGATATGTACTTCATTGTAAAGCATAACTCCAAGGGGAAAACCACGGATCTGGTACCTGGCATTAGGTGGTCAGCATTGTCGTCTGCCAGCCACTCTCAATGTCGTGAATCTGTCCATCTTTGTTTCAGCATTCCCCTTCCTCCCGGCTGTGCCTCGTCAGAAAGCCGAACGGGGGCGGGTCACGTTGAACCGGAGCTGACCTCCGGGGGTCGGGTGCCGATCGAACGAACCCCACTGCTCTCCAGCTGAGTGGCGATAGCCCGCCGGGCGGCTGATTGATAATTTCATCGAGTGCCGACCGGCGCGGCGGAGGCGCGGTACCTGCACTTGCCAGATTGGCACGCCCGCGCGCGGGGACTCTGGAGTAGCTCCAGTGCCATCTTCATCGTCCCCACTGCCGCCGCTCCGCCGACGGTGCTGGGTGCTGCTCAGCTCGGCTCAGCGGCGGCGAGAACTCTCCAGGGAGCCGCCCATCCCGAGCCAAACAGCTGATCACCCGTCCCTAACCCAGTGACCTGACCGGGTCACTGTGAGAGCACCACCAGCGGCAGCCCAGTGACCTGACCCCGACCCTCCGTCACCGGCCGTTCCTCACCGGCTCGCCGGCCGGAGATGTTTGTTGTTTGTGTCGACCGCCGCGCGGCGCGGTACGGGAAAATAGAGGCATACTTCATGGGCGGACCATGAAATGAGGGGCTGGGGGCCGGCAGGTCAGCAGATGACCCTGACCAGCGCCGTGCGTCACCTCTCCCCGCCCGGGGGGCGTGGCCGGCACACGGGCGGACAACAGCTGGCGCACAGCACGCCCGTTATTACCAACACTAAATAACAGTCCGCGCTGGAAAGTGAAAGAAAATGTCCGCTGATTAGCCTGAAATTAACCAAGTTTCTACATTGTGCGTCTGCCGTCTAAAGGTGCGATTCGTTTTCCAAAACACTATGCGATTAAGGTTGGTGTGATATTTATTCTCACATAGCCAGTGAATTTCTACAATGCGTCTTTTTCAAGCGCTAATATCCAAACTCCTCGCGCTCTATATGACCCGTTTCCCCCGTTTCCGACCATTTATCGCCACCTCCGGTCTGGCGGCGCACGACTCGCGGACGCGTCGGCCCCATCGGCCTCGACAAGGTCAGTCGGCCATCGGCGAGGCCGGAGGCGCACCCCAGCATCGACCGTCGCTGCCGACCGGCATCGACCCCGAGCTGGTGGTGGCCCAGTTGTCTGCCGCGCGCCGGCCGGCCCGTCGCCGCCGCTGCGAGCAGGAACTGGAGCTTGAGCTGGACTGACCGAGACGGACGGACCTACGGACTGACGGACTGACGAACGGACGGACGGACGGCGGTTTTGGGATTGACGAGCTGATGAAGGCTGGGAGATGAGCTAGAGAACGTAGCATTGGGAGATGGGAAAAAGATTGGAGGGTAGATGGAGAAGGAAGTGAAGTCGAGAGATTGGGAAAGAGAGGATTGGAGATCGGGGAGTGAGCAGGTGGAATTATGTAAAGGGAGAAGCCGGGTGATTGACCGGGTGATTGAGAAGAAAGCGCTTAAACGGTCGAGATAGCGGTGAAAGACGTTCGGTGTCCAAATGTTGGCATTCGGGAAGGAGGATCAGTGATGTTTACATTCTGTGTTTATCATATCTGGCTTCTCGTTTTGCCTTGTGGTGAAGGTAAACAGTCGACTAAAAGGCGCGATTGCTATTTCGTATCGCACCAGCATAATGAGAGACCCGCTTTGAAAACGACCCAGCCGCCCTTTCAACACATACCTAATCGCGCGCGTAAGGGGCGAACACGCTTCAATGTTATGCCGTCAACGCAAACGTTGTCCTGCAAACTGATACCGAGCTGTCAGTAGTGTTTGGGTTTTACTGATTGATGACTGTGCGAGCGTTATCATAATACACTTTTGAGACGCCAGGGGACATGTGCGTGTTATGACAGCACACACAAAGTTCGTCATGTTGCTGGAGAGAAGGTTCAGACTTCAGATTATTTTTATGAGCTGCTAATCAATGCTGGTTTTAGCAATCGCAAGGCTGGTGGCTGGTCACTTGATGTACGTCAAAATATTTGATAGCGCCTCAACGAATGTCCTGTTATGCTAACTTTGGGCTGTCTCTGCAAAGTGAATCATGGGATAAAATTATTCATCTGTTTTGTGTTAACTTTAACGTGGACAAACGGCATATACTTAAGAGGTCAGTATTATCGGTCAACCAGTCCAGCCATCTCCGAAAGCTAGCCAAATCGGCTTCTGTCAACTGAAATAGAGAACCGGATCAGTTTTCTTTTCGCCAGTTCCGGTACTTGGTATTCGTATCAGAACCTCTTTCCTGGAATCGTTTTTCGCGCAGCTTGTGATAAGGTCGGTAACAGTTTCCGTTTCACTCTCGACACAGTTGTTTGTTCGGGGTTGGCAGAGGAGGAGTGGGCCAGAGGAAAAATCTGAGTCGTGTCGTCTCAAGCGTTCTTGGAGTAAGATTGTTGTGGATTTCCGCTCTAACTCCTGCATAAGGCTTTGTAAGATGCGTATTTGTGCGTTTTAGTTCACAGTTTCGGGTCTACGTCTATCGCCGTGGGTCGTTCTTTTAATTTTAGTCGGAATTTGAAGGGGCTATAAAGCGGCACCTCCATCATATGCTGATGGCCATTGGTCGTTTTATGCCGCTTTGTAAAATTTCCTATGCATTCTTAATAGCCACTGTGAAACTAATGTTTTGGGATAAATGCGATGGCTACAACTGGCGTACTATGCTGCAAGAACCCCAATGAGATTAACTTTCCATTTGTATCTTCCTTTCTCAGTTTTCAACACCATCCTTTGCGCTGCGACATTTTCAACACACAGGGGGACAGAAGCCTCACATGCATTTCACATATCTGTGCGAATCGTGGTTGTTTTCTCAAAATCAGCATGCTCCTCATCGCGTTAAAAGGATTGGATGTGTCGCTGCCTCCTGGAGTATCCGAGAGTTTCAGACCTCCCTAGTTTTCAGACTTCGTCAGCCATGTCTAAGACACTCGAAAAGGCAACGTCAGCTGCTGCGAAGTCAACAAAATTGTCCACTAAACGTGCAGTCTGGCCCATTGCCTGCGTGAGGGAAGAAGTGGCGAAAAGTTGTGGCAGTAGTGAGAGTCTTGCTCTCTTTTTCGACGAGCGTGCTTGCTTGTTATGTTTTCAATGAACGTGCGGTGCGAGCTTCAACCGTAGAATAAAACCAAAGGATAACGCTGTTGCAAAAATCAAAGTGTAAGCTATCTCAAGACAGTAATTCGACCTTCAATTATTTTCTCGCCTCAGTAACTCAGTTGCTCTTGAACGATGAGACGCTACAAGGCCGGGTTTGATTCATTTATGAGTGAAATCAATTTTTCCGATCCAACGGCACCAGCCATTGCCGTTCGTCCAGCCTTTTATCCCCAGTCTAGTAACATTCATTCATTATATACCATTTCATCCCTCTTGCCTGTTATTTCAGTCCATCGGTCTGACGCCATTGAGAGTACTCGGGTGGCATTTCCTATATTTCATTCTGGGTGAACTTAAATCCAATAACATATCGACAGCAGCTGTGGCTTACCACAGTTGAAACAGATGTGGCCGCACTCTGCCTGTCAGGTCATCGGCCGTCTTTGTACTCCGTACACACCTATATGTATGTAATGTTGCTTGTTCCAGTCTCTTTATCTGATCGTCTTTCGTCCTCGCCTCTCCTCACATACTTTGTCTCTTCTAGTGTGTCTCATATCCTCTTTTTTTGCGGTTATACTCCATATCCTCCCAGTGTCGCCTCCCATCTTCTTTTTATTTCCCCCTCTCGTCCCGCTTGCCCCACATACAAGGCCATCCTCCACTCCCACATCTCTCCACCTCCCGTCTCCCATCCTCCCATCTCCCATCTCCCATCTCCCAACTCCCATCTCTCCGTCTGGGTCCTCTGGCCGCGGTATGGGCGGGGCGCTGTGGTCGGCCGGGACCCGCCCCCCGGGCCGGCTGGCAGACAGCGGATCCGCAGGACCCGCGGCGGCGCCGGCGGCACCCCGACCCGATCGATGATACGGCCCTGGCCCGGGCCAGCCGGCCTCCCCGGCCCTCCTCCCCATCCCACTGGGTCCGGGACAGGGCCTTCTACATGCGGCCCGCTTCCCGTCCTTCGAGCATCCGTCTCTCCCGGTAGGTTCCGAGCTCTTGGGAAACATTTCTTGATCAAATTCTCATTCGCGCTCTTGATTTGCCTTCATTCCCTACATTGAGTACATACATATCCATCAGCCCCATCCCCTTGCATCATTTGGCAAGGAGCGAAGCTTCTGGGCTTCTTTGGCAACGAAACCGAATATTCTAGGTTAGTGGTCTGCCAGCTGTGTTTGGGGAGTCCGGGAGTCTCTGCAAATTCCACATTGCCGAGTGCTATGTGAGCTGGGGTTGAGCCTTTTGAGCTTTGAACGGGAGCTCGAAAGGCCCGATGGGTCAATGGCGACCTCTTTCAGGCCTGAGCTGCAAAAGCTCTCCGTGTGAGCGTGGCTGGGTGCCCGGGCGATGGCTGATGGGTCAGGGGCTCAGTCAGAACGACTCCGCTCCGAGCGCGACCCCGGTTATTGCCTCTGGGGATGACCGGTCGATGCTGGCATTACTGGCGCAGAGGATCTTCCTGAATGCTGACGCGCCTTCGGAACTCATATTCCAACGTCCGCGTTCGATCCAAACCTTTTGTTTCGTGCCATAAGTTTCGGATGGGTTGGACTTTGGGCGCTTCTTGATTTATGTGGTTCGAAGTGCCGTAGTGATCACAAATAATCTCAAATATGGAGAAATATTGGTGACCTTCATCTCACCTATATTTTTTGACCATCCCATTTGTGCTTATGTGCTGAATTTTTCCCCAATCTCCCCGAGGGTCGGCGGCGCCCGGGGGCGGCGCGAAATCCCCCGCGGCGCCGCTAACGGAGATGTATGGATCGCGGCGATATATTGCTCGTTGCTGCCCTTTACTGGCCGGCGCCGGCCGCATACTGGATGAGCCATGCAGGTTATGGATGAAGGCCAAGCACCGGACCGAGAGTGTGTCCCTCAGGAGGGCCGCGGGGGCAGCCTCCGGTCAGAGCCATTACAGCGCAGCGCGACACGTGCGCTGGGCCACGGACCAAATGCGAAATTGGTCGTTAAGAGAGGCGCGAGGGTGTCGTCTGCATTAGCGGAAATGGACGAGATGCGGTGGAGTATGGATGGGTATCATCAAACTGAGATTCTCTTAGTGGACTGCCCCGGTCCAAAGCTGTTACGATGCGGTGGCTTTTCTCCACACCGGACACGGAGACAGACCCTCCGAGGGCCGTTCTGCACGGGACCGTGCGGCGCCGGGGCGGCTGAGAAATGAGGGGCGCCCAGCCGAGCGCGCTGCCGTCGTTCTCTGCACCCAGCGGGGCGGCAGCGGCGGCGCTGGTCGTCATCCGTCATCGCTCCTATTGTGGGCGTCCGGTGGCGCGTGTCGCCCGAGGTCGGCCCGCTGATGGGCCACTCGGACCGGCTGCCGGGCCGCTGGACCGCTGGTCCACCATTGATCCACCATTGGTCCACCCTGATCCACTGTGTTGGACCCTTGGTCCACTCTGCCGGACCGACTGTCCCGCTCTCCAAAAGTTCCTGGTCCTTCCATTGAACCGTCTGGTCCTGCCTGAACCGTTTGGTCCACCGTCTATTCCAAAGCCCACCGATCTTCCTGGTCTGGTGCAACGCTAAACACGAATCTGCTCTACTTTGCTGGCCCTTCGGTCCCCTCCACCACAGCGCCGCCGTCTGAGTGGTCAGGACGGTTGAGTTGACTCACGTTTGAACTGAGGCGTTCTCCCGTGAGATCTGTCCGAGATCGCCCACCGCCCGCCGTGACACTGATCAACTCTGCGCTCACAGCCGTGTACTAAGTGGTCTGATGTTTAACCGGGCTGAAGCCACTCCTGGCGTGACCTTTGGGTCGCCGGGCGCGTCCTCTGATTCGGGGTCACCGCCGGGCCCTCCGTCCCCGTCCAGTGACGGCGGAATCGATCCCTGGCGGTGCGCCGCCGCGCTGCCTGCGGGGCGGCGGCGGCGACGGCATGCTGATGCATCGCGGCATCCGGCGATAGGCTCCTAATGGCGGCGGCGGCGATAAAATAATGATGGTCGGCTCATTAGGAGGGCAGCGCGCTGAGGTGGAAAAGAGGCGAGTAATTGTGGCCGGGGGCGTCAGCAATAACACCAACGTCGTGCGGTATCACAAGTGCGTGTGACTTGGCTCGATTGTCGCAAGGTCTGGGCCTGCCCACACGTCTGACAAATACCGATGTGATGGCCCGACTCAGTCGTTGAATGGCTGGCGGTGTCCGGGCGGTACATTTTTAATCTGGATTCCCTCGGCGCTCATTAGGCTGAAAGGCGGAGCCGGGCCTGTGAGGTGATCAACTGGCCGTCGGGGAAAGTGGAGGGCGAGTGTGGGCGAGGATGGGGCTGAGGGTTGGGAAGTGGAAACCCTCGGGTTGTAGGTGGTAGAAAGGAGAGATCAGACGTCAGAGGGATATAAGGCGATTGTTCTTTTCAGGGTCAATTTTCGAACATTTCTTGGGTATTGTGCCGTAAATACCTCACCGCTTTTCGTAATTCCTAATCACTCATGAAGCTCGAGAACTTCATGTTTTTTTTTCTTCAACGAACTGACTTAGACACGAGTAAGGGATTGACTTACACACGCATTCTAGTTGTCAATGAAGCTACCCATGATCGGAACAAAGAATCCTTGTTCGAAAAGTATCCGGTGAGTGAATCTTTCCCCCGTAGATGTCGACAACTGGATGTGCAATGTGCATTTCATCAAGCGGTTGAACAATGATGTTTTTAATGCATACACATCAAGCTTCTTTAGAAATTAGGGTGACGTCGTATAAGAGTACGCACTTAGTGGATTTCTTGCTCTCATTTGTTTAATATTTGAAAGAAAGAAATCGCAAATAGGGAATATTAAAGTTCATTGAATTAGCCATTAACCCATGGGGCAACGATCCTTCAGCGTAAATGGAAGTGGTCTAAAACTGACATTTTCTGAACCGCTGCAGTTGCGTACTCTTACCATATGGGGTGTGTAAGAGTACGCACGCCAGGCGGGTGGAGTACGCAAGCATATGAACACACACCTATGCAGCTTGTACTGTCCAAATGCTTAACTTCAAACTCAGAAGGCATTTAAGTTAATTCTAGTATCCAAAAAGAAAAACATAAAATAAATCTATTTGAAGTCTATAAATCAGGAAATAATCATGTCGTGTGTTTCTTAAAAATATGCACAATCAAAAGGGAGAATAACTCGTATTTGGAAGAATTTCGGGTACGCATCTGCATCACAGTGCTCCATTGATGATATACCTACAAAACAAACGTCATTGAGCGATAGATTAATAATTTTATATTTCTGCATATTCGATTTAATGTATAATTCTGCGTACTCTTACCCTCCTGAACAGTGCGTTTTCTTACCGTACATGCAATTCGCGCACAAAACAACCCCGAAACGTTGTGCAAAACTTCGCAAACAGAATATTGCACTGCACAGTATTTCCCCAGATAACCTCACAAGTTTCCCACAACAATCACGGAAATGTACCTTATCTCAACTGTCAAGTAACAACATTGTTGTACTATACCATAATAATATCATAACGCTCGAAAATAATATTCATCGCCTTAAACTAAACAGCGTCGCCGCTCAACGCCCACGTTCCGTTGGTGACAAGCACGCACTGGCGTCTTCATGTCACTTCATGAACTCGACAAACCCGCGTTGCTAAGCAACCGAAACAGCTGATGCGTACTCTTATCGCCCGCGTACTCTTACCCGCCCTTACCCTACGCTGATTACAGGAACCTCGAACCTATTATCCATAATTGAACCCGAACGGAAACGATTTTCCCCGTACCTAGTCCGTTTCAACGGGACATTTTCCGTGGGTAAATAATGCATTACCTTCACGCACTATGCAGTGCACTACACTGTAAACATGACATTTCAGGTCGTGCAATTTCCTATGAGTGGTACGCCGCTTTAAGCTTGCCATTTCAAGCTGTGTCGGTTCACAGAAAGGGAAGTTGAACGTGAAATGCTGAACGTGAAGCCCCCTCTTTTCGGCGAACGATCTCCTGCCGTTTACTGAAATCGGTGGCGGGGATCTTGACTGCCACAATTCACTGGAAATGTCTAAGACACTCCCAGCTCCCATCCATCTCAGAAGGTCAATTTGCCACCGTTTACGGATATGAACTGCCCTACTCTGCATATTCCAGGCCGCGAGGTACGGACCTCCTAGCACGTTTGGCGCTTCGGTAAGTGAGCGGTTTAGGGCTCATAAGATGACAGCGCTGGCTACTGGTCTTCATGATCCTCAAGTTCGTTGCCATGCCATCTTGTAGACCGTTGTCAACGCGACGGAACATAAGACCCCTCACCCACACGGTGACTCCGAATTTTAGCCTCTCGAAGTCTCTGTCGACGCTGCCGTCTGGGAGCCGTCGCCAGCGACGATGACCTCCCCAGAGAGACCCATCTGTCGACACCGGTGACCGGTGAAGACAGATTGCTCCCTGTAGACTCCAAATGGACACCTCTCCCGCCTAGGTGTCGCAGACGCGGCCGAATGTCATGATGCTGAGGTGGGAGCAGCTGCTAGCTGACGGACCTGCACAGCTGCGACAGTGACGACTTTGTCGACTGCGTCCTGTCCGTCTGACAGCTTTGTTCGAATTCGCGACCGTTTCGTTTCGCCTGTCAGTGGCACACGAGCGCGTGCGAATTTTTCTCGGCGGGGGTGGCCACGCCTCTCGGACGCCCACGCTCACAATGGTTTGTTCAGGTAGCCTGAACGGAAGGCCCCTGGTCGACGACCACGCTTTCAGTGGTGGATTTGGCTCGAGTCACGGCTTTTCATTGTTATGAATGCACGAAAACAGCCGATAAACAAGCGTCGGTGGCTTTATTGTACCGCGCTGCCCTCAACACAGCCAACCATCACCGCTCGAAGCGCAGCGAAAACCTGCCGCGGATCCTGGAAGTGCGGTTGATATTTTGAGCTCACCTGGCCAGGGAAAGCGTCTTCATTCCCAGTCTGCAGGCAAACACTGTCTTGGTGTTAGAACTGCGGTACACCGCACCAGCCAACAATCGCTGCGGTTTCTCGCCGCGTTGCGCCGCTACCGCCACCGGGCTAGCGGGCTGTGCGTCGTTTAGGTCTCCGGTGCGCCGATTTGGCGGCGCGCCGCCGCGGAACGGCGCTCTTCATTAGCGGGCTCGTCACCTCGGCCTGGCAGCGAGCCGAGAAAGCGGCGGGACCGGCGAGCACGCCGCATACTTGGGATAATGGGTTAACGTGCGAGGGTGAGTCGCGAAGGTGTTGGGGCACTGAGTGTTTGACTAATGACGAACACCGTGGTCCGGTAAGCTGAGGTGGAGCCGGTAAGATGGGGTGGAGTCGGTAAGATGGGATGGAGTCTAATGGACTCAGCTGAGAGGAAGCGACGTGATGAGCATCGGAAGAAACTTTGAAACGACGGACTTTGATGTGAACGCCATGTGATGACAGGCTTCGTTTGGCGCGCGATTGAATCGGGTACCGACTTTGATGAGCTGTTTTCGGTTGGGTGAGTTTTGCCAGCCTTATGGCACAGGCGGAAACGACTGCGACGAGTTCACCTCGTCCTAAATGCCAACAGACTGGCTCCTGATCTCTAAAAGTCGGGTCATTTCGCCGTCGGCATATTTTGGCCGCGATGGATTTCCGCCATTTCATGGGATCAATCGAGCCAGTGACGTCACTGGTCGGTGACGTCATTGACCCGGGTGCGATGATGCTCTGCGGTCTCAGCACGAGGGCGTGGTCAGGATTCGGGTGGCCCCGGCGTCCATTGCGCTGCTCCATTATACGGAACAACGTGCAGAGTAAGTCAGCGGGAGTCGTCTTTGACAGCTGACGCGAGGCCTAGATGGGTTTGTAAACATGAAAAATTCAGCCAGGCAAAGTATAGATTCTGAACGTCTCGAGCGTGTTGTTGAATACTTGAATAGTTGATTGTTAAATTTGTCATGTTATTGGCTGCCCAAGTAGCTCACTGTACCTTCAAAGAATGCTAGCTCATAATCGCCTGTCAGTTTGCACCCTTTTCCTGAGCAGTTTTGAGTTACTCATCTTCTCATTTAAAATTCTCAACATTTTTACCATGCTTTTGTCTAGTTTTTGCCATACATATTCATTAATTAAAACCTCACGGATCAGCTGCCTTCATTCCCTTTCCTCCCGTTTGGTCCGTCCCGTCTCCTCGCCGGGGGCGTCACAGCATCCGTCGTGTTCGCTGTCAGCGCGAGCAGCTGTCCACATCATCAGCGCCGAGGGCGGACTCCCGGCGGAATCTCACCAGACCGCTGCGTGTCCGCCGGCATCCGACAGTTCCCGCCCTCCGCCGTCCACGACCCTCACGTCAGTCTTCTTCCCTCTCTTGCCCATGCCTCCCCTCCGCCTCCTCCCCGCTTCCCCCTCCGTTCCTCAGTCGTGCCGATCCTCCCATTCCTCCCGCGCCGAGAGCTTCCTCGTGGCGTTCCCCAGTCCCACATCTCATTCCATTCCTCCCCCATCTCGCGGCCCCTGGCTCCGCTCCCACCCAGTCGTCGCCGTCGACGAGGCGAGTCGTCGCCGTCGACGCGGCGACCTTGGCCCGTCGGAGGCGACGCAGACTGATTAGCACCATCGGCGGCCTGGCGACGGTGGTCTTATCTGGCGTCCGGACGTATGTCTGGGTGTCGGCGGCCATCGCATTATTCTCCCGAGTTGTTTTTTTTTCTACCCACTGATCATGTTGGATATAGCTGTGCTAAAAAGCTGCTTCTATGGAGACATGGCAAAGACCTCAGCGTTGAAAGGTGAAAAGGCGCGTGAACGAATGTGTTGATACCTTGTAAGTAAGTGTAAGTTTGTAGTGTAACTCCAACGACTGGAGCGACTGGCTCACTGTTGAGCTCCTGATCTGACACGTTTCGCTGAAGTATTTGTCCTGCCAAAAGCTGATTTCGTTTCTTGGTTCTTCTGCTTAGATGCTGGAGTTCACAAATGGCTTTGTTGGACGTGTGTTGTTAAAACGGATCCGTCCTTTGGACAAAAAGATTATTATTTTAGAGTAGCACACATTGCAATGTTTTCTTAGGCTGTTATTTAAAATGTTTTATCTACCAAAATTATTGATCATTCGCAGGTAGGATTGACTGTTGCATTTACATCTTAAATTATAATGTTTTCCTTATGCTAAAATCCGGTCTCTCTTGTACTGCATTCAATTCTAACATAAATTCACATCATGGTTGTCTGCATACGCGCCCCTCCCATTATTAGTCGGCTAGCGTGTGATTTGTAAAACGCTGACGGATTTCAAGGCCCTGCCCCCACATGGCGTTTTCCCTGGCCGCTCGAGCACATGGCGCCCTCCTCTCCCTCTCCCTCTCCCTCTCCCTCTCCCTCTCTCCCTCCCCCGACGGGCGTCGTCGCCGCTGTCAGACGCCGAGACCGTTTTTTCGGCGGTGCCGGCGGTGACGACCCGTCATCAGCGCCTGTCCCGAGGCCGCCCTGGGGGCTGACGTCATACGGTCAACGTCATCAGAAAAGGAAGTAGCTGTCTTACCTGCGGATGTCGAAAATAGGGGATTTCCGGTACCCCGGCTGGTGTGTTTTTGTGTGTGAAGTTATGTCATGTTGATTTGATGGGTTTCTATTTGTATCGTCTGAGTAACGGGACATTTGGGTTAAAATTTTAAGGTCAAGCTCACAACAGATTGGTAAGGATCAGACCAGAGGCTTATTTCACCTGTAAAATATCACGAGCGCTACTGTATTTCCTTTTAATTGAAATCATACATTGTGGACGTTCTAATAAGTATGACAAACGTCTTCGCTGACAAGTGGACCCCAGGTGACAGCCCGCCACGCCACCCTGTGGTTACAGGCTGTCACCTCCTGTCATCGTGGCCGACGGATCAATAAGGGCGATTGACACGGAGACAATCTGCATGTCGTCGACCTTACTGCACTCTGATGGCTGTCAGACACGCACGTGCCGCCGCGTACTAATTGCTGCGGTGACTTTTTTTATTTATAAAAGGGATCGGTGGTTGACGCGATGCACTTATTGCCCCATAAGGTATAGTTTGTTTTATTGTTGATTTTGTTACCTTTGGACAGTCTCCTGTTCCTGACTTACCGCCGCCGTGGCTGACCTCAGTCTCGCGCCTCACGGTTGTCGCTAATTAGAACAAAGGTCCCCAAATGGAGCTGCGCGCCTGAAATGATATCCAGCTGGGTTAACTTAAATCCATAAATAGAATCCAGCTCGACCGGGGCACATCCGGCGACCCTGCTAAAAAAGCACGCTCTCCCACCGGAGCCTGCTGGCCCAGCTAGGAAAACTCAGCCGAGCCTCTCTCTGATCCCGCCCTCGGCCGATTGATTTTCTGCGTGACTTGCTCGTCGCCTCCCAACCCCTGCTGCCCCGAGCTGCCTGCCTGTTTCCGTTGTATACAAATTAGACGCTTTCGTCCCGCCTGCGTCGTTTCACGGACTCTGAACTGCCAAATGAAAACAGAAAAGCAATTGCTCCCTGCTTATTGGGCGCGCAGTTTGCAGTTACTGTTTCCGTTTTAGAGTTCGATTGATCTAGGAAGTTGCTGCGTCGTGCAACTGCAAGAGAGCTGACGTCTTTATAAAGAAGATGTATGAATGCCGACCGTGTTCTCATTCGTATTTACATTCACTGAGACACTTCAATAAATCATTATTATGTCCGGGTCCGGTCCTAAACCGGTTTACGAAGTGATGAACTGAGTTATGTCCCAGCCGCTGCCATGCCTCAAGGAATAGGACATGTCATCTAAAGCTGTTGCGACATCTTTATCACCCCTCGGCAGTGGATAGAGCCAAAAACGGCTGTGGATCAGCACCTCTCGTTCTATTCCATTCACTCCCGGTAGTATTTCAGCTGCCTTTATCCGGGTGCTTCCCGATCCATTTATCTCTCACAGTTCGCAGAGTCAGATGAAGATATCCTCTCCGCCGCTCGGTATCCGTCGGCTCATCCGCGGGGAACGCCGACAATTCCCCAGTGTTATCGTCGAAATTGCCGGGCGCCGCCGCTCCGCCGGTTGAATCCCATTAGCTGGGTCGTGCCCCGGCGCTGGGCCGTCGGTGCCAGGGTCGAGCGGACCCGCTCGAGCGACGACCGCGCCGCCGGCGATGGACACGTCCTATGATCGATGACCAATGATCATACGTTCAACCGTCGCGTCCGATCTCGTTCGGCGCGCCCGGCGCTGGACGGCCGACTAATTGCTGCGTCGTTAGTCCCGGACGTGCGGAACGAGGACCATTGGTCCGCGGCGGTCCACGGCGGTCTACGATGCTCCTCAGCGGTCCCGGTTGTCACGGAAAGCCTGAGGCAAGCAGATCAATCCTGCCGCCGGGAGCTATTGCCCTGGAAACAGCGCACGGCACGACCAGCCCCGGTCTACCATCATTCCGTGCCTCGACACCGGCCCCATAACAGCACGCAGGTGTCGGCCCTTACTGTCGTCTGACCGTGAACTTGAGCGCCGCCATTGGGCGGTGTTGGTGCGTGACAGCGCGAGGGCCTTGTCCCTTCGTGCGGCCCTCCCCGTCCCTTGGGTGTCATTGATTGTCGGGCCAATCTGACCGTACGGCACCGCTGGCGAGTCGCCCGGGGAACCGGTCCCGTTGTTGGCGGTGGAGCTCCGTCCCCATCTGGTGAATGTCCACTGGCGACGGACTGCGTGTTTCCTCCGGTCGATTGTGATCGGGTCCGATGGGTCTGGCGCGCGGCCACATCATTTCCCGCCGCCTGCAGTGTTCGACGAGGGCGCCCGCTGCGAGAGCCCGCTGCGAGAGCGCGCTGTGGTTCAATGCACGGCGGTCGGATCTGGTCCGGACTAATGCACCGTGCATGGTCCTCCGGGACACATGAGACACACCGCTCCGTGATGTGATCAAAGTTCGGTGCGCCGCGCGGCGGGTCGCTCCGTGCGCTGTGCCGAGCAGTGCCCGTCACGGCCGTCACGGCGCCGACAGACCGTCACGGCGTGTGATGCCGTGACGGCTCCGACCGGACGGCTCCCCCCCCTCCTCCCCCAGCCGTCACTAACGCTGGGACAACTGACGGCAGTGGCAGACTGGTGTTGCGTGTGCGGGGCGTGTCACTCACGCCGCCGAACTGATTAACCTATGTAGAGTGGGTGGATACCGCGTGATGTCACCGGATCCTACGAGAGTGGTGTTCTGTTTTTCAAAAACATTATTTTTTTGCCAGGCCTAAATGTTACAGTTTGCTTAACCTAGAGGAAAAGGGCTAAACTTTAAACTAAACGAAAGACCCACACTTTGCTATCAGACGGAGTTTTGTGTAGTTTTGACCGTTTTGGATCGCTGATTGGAATTTGATACGCTCCACTTTTGAAATCAACAGCAACTACGCCACAGTTTGGGCTTCCGTGTCATCTTTGACTGAGGCTGGACATTTGAACAGGGCAGCTCCAGTTCTAACCGTCGTTGCCGTGCCGGTGTTAGACGTCTTTGACTTTGCCCTGAACCAACAAACAGATCGCATCGGTCCGGCCAGAATGTTTCCAGTTCGATGAGGGCGTGCCGACCTCCTGCCCGGCCGAGTTTGATGATGTTGAGTTGGAACAGTGTGTTCTAATAACACGGAAACACGCTGACGCAACAGCGTCACGAACGACATCAACAACCGTCCTCGAGTGGCGTTCCATGTCACGATATTGGGTTCCGCTTCTTTTCCTCTTTTTCTCCGGTCTATCTCTCATGTTTGGTGGCGCGCTCTCGCATCTTCTCCCCTCCTTTCGCGTGTAGCTGCGGCTCCCTCCATCTCATGTCCCTGCCACGCTCCCCAGACCGAGATTCAATCAAGCATTACACGGCCACGCGTCCCAGAGGTCTGTAAGACAGGGCCCCGGTGCCGGCTCCCCGCTCCGGCGCGCCGTTGAAGGTGACGCTGACGTATAGCTCGGTGTCGGTGGCACTCTGCTCGATGGATGGAGGGCCGACGCCGGCTGGACCGGGCCGATTAGCGCGTAATCGCCCCATGGGGAGCAGACGCCCGCGGCGCCGCCGAACCGACACCCCCCCCCCCTCCATAGGGGGGGGGGGGCTGTCTGGCCCCGCCCCACCGACGTCCGACAGGCTCGGATCAGAGGCGACTGGTTTTGAAATTGGCACGACAGGGGTGAAAAATAATTGTCTGTTGCCTATTCGCTCCAGTGAGCGTCTATGGCAGCTTCCGCTGGCTCGCTCGCCCCCTTCTTTGCGCTTGCGTGCGCGTTTTGTCCGCTGAATTTCCCTAAACTCGGCTCATTCTGAGCACGAGGCGGCTGAATTAGCCCGTGAGAGCGCCGGGCCATCCGGCCGGTGACGGCGCTCTCTGGGAGAGGTCGGCTCTGAAGAGGGATCGGATGGGACCGCCCAGACAGCGGCCGGTGCCGTGTCGACATCAGGCTGAGAGGGGATGGTGCGATAGAGAGCTGCTCACATGTTGGCCAACGTTATCTGTGCAAGGAGGGTATCTGAAATACGGAGGTATTGTTGCAATGGAAGGTAACTTTCCTTTTCATAATGTTATTGTGATATTTATCAAATAGCAATTGAAATATCCATTAGCTTTTGAGTATTTGCAATAAAACGTTGGCAAATAACCAATAGTGTCCTAGAAAGGCTCATGGGCTGCTTTCATGGAGCGTGCCACAGACGGCGTGGTTCATAGCGGACCGCCTCCCGTCCGCTCTCCGCCGCCCCCACGGACCTCCCGTCGGACCTCCCCTCCTCGGCGCGGCGGTGAGCCGGCTCGTTTTCTGTCGCTGTTTTGATAAGATTGTCGTCGCAGTGCTTGGCCGGATGGCTGGGAGATGGAGTGTAAATATGTTGACGGAGCCGGGGGAGCCCGACCGCCTTTTTGCCTTCCTCGCTGATCGATGTAGTGTCAGGTTCGTGCCCCAGCGTCCTTCTGTTGGCAGCACGCTAATTACGTGGACTTGGAGGGGCTTTCGTTTTCTAGAGAGGAAGAAACCCAGGATTTCATGGCAGAAGGAGTACCGTCTCTTGCTATGTCTAGTACCCGTAACCTCTCAGAGGGTCGTTTCATTCTGATGGCAGAGCAAACAGGCTACTATTTCTGCCTGTGATCCGGTCTTTTCCTAGAACTGCCTTCAAGTGTCATCATTAAAAACAAGTTGCCGTGCTTACGCGCACGGTTAAGTTAAAAGAAAGCCCCTTGGATGATAGTAATATTGAATCTTTTGGATTACAGTCGCCTTCCTCTGTATCTGCATCCCGCGGCTTTTTCAGAAACCTCTCGTAAAACGTGATGGAACGCTCCCGTGCCCGACTGGCTTGGCTAATTGGAAGGAAACAGTAGGCTTTTCGTTGAATTTCATTGAGCTGTCGGCATAATCGGAGGCCATCTTGATGTTGCGGAACTGAGATAATGGTCCGAGTAGTTGGTGGTCGAGCATGAAGAACAAACCTGAGCTGTTTGAACTCAACCTGAAGTGTACTCAAGCTGAAGTTAGCCTGTTCGGATGTGTGGGCGTTCGTTTTCCTGGTGGCCTATTATGTCATTGCAATATAAGTGCGATGCTGCAATACGCAGTTCAATTTAACATCATTGGGCCATTTTTTATTGTTCGCGATCTTTCGACTCTTTCACTCTGTGTTGTCTCAAATAAGATCAGTATTGCAATTGAGGACGTTGAATGTTCGGGCATTTCTTTTGATTTATAAAGTGTCGACGAATCGATCATTCCAAAACTGAGGCTCTACTTTTGGCTAACTGAAACACGTAAAAGGAAATCGTTTCTATCATCTGATACGTTTCGTTCAATCTCAAATCAGGATTCCTTTTCATCGCCAAATTCTTATCATCTCTTCCTCTTTTGATGACACCAGCAAACCGAAATTGCTCCTCTGATCTCTTCGAAATGATAGCGTCTCCGCCACTTTTTTCGTCTCCCTCTGTCATTCATTGTCGCCGCCGCCGACGTCGCCGCCGCCGCCCTCCGTCGCCGCCGATGTAGCCCTCCGTCGCCACCGTTCGTGAGAGGCGCTGTGCAGGGCGGCTGTGGGGCTGGAGAGGCGCTGTGGGGCGGCTGAGATGATGCCGGAGCTGCGGCGGAGCCGCGGACACGGAGCTGGTGGAAATGCCAATTACTGGAGACGGTCAGTGGCCGCGGCAGTTCTCCGCGGGTAATGACGCACGCTGCCTTATAGCCGGCGCACAATCACTCTTCTCCGCGCCAGACATGGGGCGGAAGCAACAGCGGCGCAGCGAGCGACACCGCGTCGGCGCCGGCGTCGCCGGGGCGGGGTCCGATTGGGGTCCGTCACAATGACGGGCACGTGACAGCCGGTCTCGATTGTCGGCGAGGGCGAGGGAATGCCGTCAGGCGTCGGTTCCGGACGGGGCGGCTGGCGCGGTCGGCGTCGATGAGTGCGAGGGAGAGCGGGCAGACGCAGGAAATGGACGCCGCGGCCGGCTGCTCGCTGATTGTGCCCTCCTGGCCGGCTCTGCGTCAGGCGGCGGCGAGTCAGCGGCGCAGGGGTGTCCGCCGAACGCGCTCCCGCCGTCTGAATACCCCGGTAATGATCATCAGCTCGGCGGGAGGCGACGCGCCGGACGCCGCGCCTGAATCACTCGTCAGGCCGCCGAGAGCGCGACTCGCGCGCGCCGAACCGATTGCGAGACCTTTTCACTGGGCGTTTTTCGTTGAAGTCGTTGCAGGGCGGCCGGCAGCTGGCAGGCGGCCTCGGCGAGGTCGTTGCTGGATCAATGATGCTCGGGGTGCTTCGAAGGAGCGGGCAGGTTTCGCTGGCATAATGGCTTTCCGGGCGGCCGGCGGCAGCTGATTTTTATATGAACCCCCGTCGTGCAGGCGCCAGAACTGTTTATTGGGCCGGACAGTGATGGAGTTAGCCGATCAGCGGGGTGGGGTCCCACAAAAACCCCCGTCCCGGCCAGGTGCGCGGCGTGGAGGGGTTGGTGGAGCGTCCCATCCGCCCGACCCGCCCGCGTGCTTTGTATCGCACCAGATTCAGGGGTGTAAATGGGGGATTAGAGCGGCTAAACGGCCACGTAACCGATGAGGTGTTATGCCGGTATTGTCGATGTCGGCAGTGTCCGGTGACATTCTCTTCACATCCGTGAATTATCTGTGATTCGTGAAGCGCAGATAACGGGCCTCTGTCAGGGTCGACGAGCGATGTCAGCTCGATGATGTGTAATGGAGAGGCGCTCACCATAATGGAGACACAACGCGCGGCCCTCCGTCATGGCGTCATTTCTCCTGTCAGGAGAGCTCCGCTCCACCGGAGAGCGGCCAGGGCGTGGGAGAGCCACGCACGCGAGCCACACGGGCGGATGTGCGATCGAGCGCACCACCAGCTCCGCCGTCCCAACCGCTGTCCGCGCACAGTACATTAACCCGCACTCCTCCTAACCAGAAACCCTTCTTTCATTTTTGAACTCGGCGCGCAAAACATGGCGCAAAAAGCGCGCGCATGCGCTGCCGTGCTGTCAGCCGAGAATTCTTACGCGCGTATTCACGTGGTCGGTTCGCTAGACATGTAACGTCTTTGTCTTTGTGGGGCTGGTCGTCGACTTTTCTTCGCCGCTAGCCATCGAGCAGTTTTTCCTGAGGCGGCAAGCTGTGCTAAGCCGTCAGGCACGTGCCTGGCATTGCTGAGCACTCGGACGTCATAAAGGGTACGCCCTGAGACCTGGCGCGTGCCTGAGAACTGACCGTGCCGCCGTGTTTTGTTTTGGGCTGCAGGTGGCTATGACGTGTAGCTGTTGGTTCAAATAGCGGGCGCTCAACAGTCGGGTTCTTGAGAGATTGGTAGAGCTGACGTCTAAGGCCTGGTTCATATAGAATAGACGTGAAACGGCCAGTTATACATTTTCTGTTATGTAGGTGTTGCCTTATATATGGATCGTTATACGTCTAGCTGTCAGTTCATGAAGAACGGACTTCTAGAGCCCGGTTCACACAGAGCGAGCGTCTAATGTTGATCAATGGCCAGCTACCGTCCATAGCGAAATCAATGATTGAGGGTGAATAGACACGAAATATAGACATCGTTTCTCGCTTCAGACACACTTTTCAGCTTGTCAATGGCCGTCGTCAGGGGTAGCAGCCGTTATATTTCTGGCCAATGCTCGAGTCCATTGGATTCGTTATGAACTCAGCTGCGAACCAGCACGCGATTTTGAAATGAAATGGAAGTTTGTGTGGCCGGTGAGACACCCAGCGGTGGGGTATTATATCCCCCTCCCTCGCCCCACGTGCAGCTGTTTGCGGAAGTCTGTATCCCGGCCGGTCTACTGCACCACAATGAGCTCTGTATCTCCGTCAGTGACGTCACCCTCTGTTGTCCACGGGTTGGAGGGGAGGGAGGGGTGGAATAATCGGCCATAGCCGTGACCGTGAGGATTCCACCCGCTCCCCCAGTTCCCAACCCTCCCTCCGTCCGTCCGTTCGTCCGTCCGTCCGTCCATCCGACTAGAGCCGTCCGTCACAGGCCGGCCCGGTTCACAGTAATTAAATTGGCTCACGATAACAATAATCCGCTGCAATTACACACCCGGGATTTAATCAGCCTTCACAGGGAGCGCCGTCCTGAGGGGTTAGGGCTCCCCTGAACCCCTCCCGCTAAGGGAGAGTGTCCATCTAGTTACTGGTTATGTGCTGCCTGGTTAGGCACTGAGTGGCACGCTGTGTCGGGGTGGGGAGGGTCGGCCATCGCGCGCACAGGCTAATTAGTTGCTGTCCGCTCTCCGTGTTCGTGGGATAGGTTAATTTCGGCCTCGTTTGTCCAATTTGGCGCTGCAGGCTGGCGCGCTGGTTTGCGCCGGAGGAAGCACATGCTTTCATTTGTGCTGTATCGTTTTCATTATTGTAATGTCATTCTCAAGCTGAATTTTTTTTTTTTCTGAATGCGTTTCTTATCTGCATGCAATGCAGAGCATTTGTCATTTTGCACAGTATTTGAACACAGCTTTGCGCCAGCTCCCTCGTGTGGCGTGCTGAGATCGCGGTCCCGTGCGCTGGGCGGACAGCACGTTCAAAGGCCGCATGTTGTGTGCGTCTGCGAGGCCGGTGCTCCCGCTTTGATTGCCTGTTGGTATCACTGCCCCATCGACAGAGCCCGTTATTGTGGCACGGCCCCTGCGCGATGAAGCTGTTATTGTGGGCAGCTCCCGTCCCAAAGACGCTCCCGACAGCTCCGCAGAGGCTGTACAGAAATCACTTCAGTCGCTGGAACTGTAGTCCTAGCATGTTCCGCTTCAGTAAATGTGTGACATTTATCCTGACAAATTGGTCATTTGTTCGTTTTATCTACACCCATCTTTACAAGCGTGTGTAAAAGTTTCATGATCGCTGAATTACGTTGGCTGATATGCATATGAAGGTGCACTCGTTTTTCATTGATTTGTTGCTAGTAAAAGATGAAGAGGACCCGAATTTATTTCATGCATTCATACTCATCGCATGTAAATTATGTTCTTCCAACTTATTCACTCTTTCATCGCTGGGATATCCAGGGATAATCCCGTTTTTAGTTGACTCCAAGAAGTCGGACAGATGCTGTTTTTACACGCTGTTCGTGGCGTGCTACTCTTTGGACACTGTATGGTTGTAACGAGCTGTGAATACGGCGAAAGTAGCGGCTCAGTCAGCTTCTTTTCGAGCTCCTTGGCGCAGCGTTGCAGGTCGAATGCAACGCCCAACCGTCGCTCACAGCCCTGACATTTCGGCCAGTTTCTTGTGGCGTATTTTGCCGCGCTAACCAGGGTTTCTCTTTTAGGTCAACATACGGTACTAATGGGAAACTGTCATGTGTTCTTGATTGGAACTAATGAAAAAGCTTGGCTCTTGATTGCATTTCTGCTGTAATCCATTCACTTCGTTAAGTTTCATGCTTCATGTGACAATTCATATTCGTCTACATCAGTCGTTATGAAAGTCTCGCTCGTTTTTGTCCTTTGTAATTAGTCTTTTGTCAAAGCCCACTCCTCTCGACTAAATGAACCTATTAAATCACATACGCACCCATGGTTTAAATGACTACCGCTCTAATTCGCCCCTCATCCATATGAACAATTAATTTTGGGCCTTATCAGCGCTCGTATCTATTATATAGTATATGAGATCAGGCGAGACGGCGTTTTTGCCGCCAGGGATTTGTCGAGCGGATTTTCAGGTCTGCGGGGCGGCTTTAGGCATCTGTTCGCTCTCTGAATCTCCTCTCCCTTCCTCCCTCGGCCCGACGTATGTTCAACGAGTAGCCAATTGCCGTCAAGAGCCCGCGGAAACTATTTAATCTCCGACAGTGGGAAGTCGTGCTTCTTCCTTCCCCTCGGCCGCAACACTATCAAATCCCATTAGATCGCAAACTGCGGTAATTTATCGTGTTTTATCGCCGGACCTCCCTCCGATGCGCGTGGCTTCAATGGGCCCGGCGCCGCTCGGACCGGGGAGCTGAACTCATCCCGGACCGGTGGCAGCGGTCGGCCGCGCCGTTAGCATTAGTGCGTCATTGTGTGTCGATGCTCGGACGCCGCCGACTTTGTTTGCGACCGACGGTGGCTCGAGTGCCTGAGAGGGTACGTCGCCTCCCCCCGCACCATTTGAGTCAAGTGGCTCGGAGGGTTCGACAACCAATGGCTGTGATTGTCCGAGCTGATGGAAGGACGCGGTTCCTGGCCGTGCCGCACGTCACGAGCTCGTAATAAATGTTCGATTACTGGCGTCCGGTATGCGGGAGGGAGGAGGATCACCCGCGTCCATCTGTCGCGTTCATCAGACTTGTTGAGGACCCTTTATCCACTGAAGAGGGACGAGGAAGATTGCGGGCTTCTTCAGAGCGCACTTACCACTGAAAACCGAGTCCGCCCAGCCGGTCACCGCGCTGCACCGCCTCGATCATCGCTGTGCGGATGTGGTCAGTCGCTGGTTTGCCGCTCATCGCACTAGGCGGAACGAAACGGCCACCAATTTGTCAGGGTGTTGTGACCGAGCGCTGGTCCATCGCGCTTCACCGCGTCCCCCGCTGCTGGCCGGAGCTGGGCTTCCACCGACCGCTGTGCTGGAATTAGACCCGCCACTCGACCACCAAGACAGCTACATAAGGAGTGTGACGCAAACAAAGCACCACCCTAGCCGCCCGGACTCGCTGTGTTGGCCCTGCGTTTCGGAAGCGTGCGGCGCTGTCGTTTAATCAAAGCCGAACGAACCGAGTCGAGTTGGGTCGGTGGCGCCGGAGGCTCGGGTCGGTTCTGGCTAGAGGCGGCGGGCGGGGCTGGTGCGGGTGAATTCAGTCCCTCACCGCCGGGGGCTGTCCCTGAGGCCGGTCACCGCTGGAGATAAGGGACGGGGAGATAATGGCCGACACGCAGAGCCGCCGGCAACAGAGTTAGCCGCGGGATGATGTGGAGGGAAGGACGACTGATGACGCTGATTTGGCCGAGTGATGTGGCGCCAGTCGTGTGGTTGAAGCCTGAAGGTTTCTGTCATCGCTTTTGTACTGGGACCTTCTTTGATGCAAGACTGCCACGGAGATGAATGTCCCGAATCTTGGGATTGTTTTGCTAGCATTTCGGCGTATTGCCTCAGGCAAGGGCAAAGGTCATTACTTGGAGTAAGAAATCCGTCTCGCCCAGAGCCATTTCCAGTGAGTAACCTCGGGTGATCTCTGAATGGCTGACATCTCACATTAATAAGCTCTGACGTCAAAACGGGTTAGGGAGTTCTGTGGGAGTAATTGAAGCTCCACATCGGATGACCAAAAACTGGATGAAAGCAGTGCACTCCCGGTATAGATATGACTCTGGCCTGGTTATCCATCACAGCCCGATGACACCAGCGACCTTTCCTATATCTGAGAGCTGCTGCCTGGACAGGTTATTGCTTCTGCTCTAATACCGGCACCCGAACTCAATCCTTTACCGTGTATACCCGGCGTTCAAAAATAGCCCCGGCTGCGTCACTGAAACGAGTGGCTGCACGATATTGCCGCGCCGTCAGTAAACTTGGGCCAGTGACGTCATCAAACCGACCGGCTCGATTAGTTTGGTGATAGATGGTGAATCCTTCAATGGGATGGTGTGCAGTTATAGTGACGGATGTCTGCTGTTTTGGTTTGTTGTGCCTTCGTCACACGCCATTGTTAGATTACAAATTTCACTCGGAGTCATTTCGTGACGTGTTGTGTTGCTATCGTGATCAACAAACGGCGTATTGCGCAGCTATTTTTAAGGTCGCTGGCTGAGCGCACGATCCGTTTTGTTCGGCGGCCAGTTGCGAAATAATGTCCTAGCTTCACAATCTATGGGTGAACCCATTTATGAGAGAAATCTGACCTTTGCCAGCAACGACCCAACTCGTGTGGTGAGGATGTATGCCTCCCCGCTTGGTCACATGAAGTTTCCTCTCCAAGTGGGCCACTAGCGTCAGAACTTTGGGTGGCCGCCGCCCGTCCGTGACAAAGTTGACGCCAATCTTAATTCCGAGAATGGAATCATGCGAAACTTTGCTTTTAAGCTTATCTGTTCACTGTTGCGGCTCAAATTTAGCTGCATGGCTTGGGGCATTATATGTAGTCAATAAGGTTGGCATGGAGCATGAAGTCAATAACGTTTCGTAGCTTGGCTGATCAGATCCTGTGGCTCTTCAAAGTTTATTAATCCAGATTGGTCGCCTTTAGACAAATTGTCTTCTAATCTGGCTCGACATAGCACAAGGTCGTTATTAGGCGCATTTATGCACCAAAGATTGCTGTTAAAAAAAGAACATAGAGCGCTGCAGGAATTAGCAATGACGTAGCTCTCATTCGCTGTAGCTTTGGCACTAACAGAAGGCACTGTCTGCCCTCTTTTGCTGCTGACCTTACTCACAGTTTGACCGGCGCTTTCAGTCTCCCCGGCGCGGCGAGGTGCTGCTGTCGCGGCGTGAAATCACATCTAAGACGTTATCCTGTTATGAGCTGTGAGATCATGTCATGTGATTTTCAGAACTAACCTGTTCATATGTAAGGCCGCTTAACTCGATCTGGGAATTAAATGACCGGCTGCTGAGGTGAGTCAGGTTAAATCGCCGCTCTGATCCCGGTTTGAGCACGAGGGCAATGGCTGAAGGATTATCTCGTGGTCTGGAGAGGAGGAAATGTGTCCGTTCTCCGTGAAAGCCACGCCCAGTGTCGGTACAGTAACCGTGTCGGCATGTGTGACCCTCAACGCTTACCTGAAGTTGCTACGGCCTTTCCTGGTTTACCTGATACGTTTGTTGTAGCACGCTGCTTAGCTGGGCAGTGTGCAATGTGCACGTCTCTTACTAGGAAGGTGCACGGTGTACAGCTTGGCCGTGTTTTGCGCGTCACTATAGTTACTTCGTCTCTTTCCTTAGTGAGAATTGGAATCTATTCTGCAGCTGTTATTGTTATTTTTTAATATGGATAAGTTATGCGTTAGCAGACTGGGAAGCTATTGCTGTGGAAGGTGTGTAAGCGATTAGCGCCTAGCAACAACTTGGCGAAGTTTCCTTCTACTCCTTCTAAACATATTCCAATGCATGTTCGCCGTAGGCATTTTCCGTCTCCTTTCTCCTGCAACATTAAGCTCTTTAAACATTTGCTATTCCCAAGCTCACAGGCATTCACAGTCACTTAAAAACAAGAAAATAGATCACGCAGGCTGTGCATTATAAACGTGACCAATCAGCACGACTGAGAATGTAGCATTGTTTACAGCTCCCGCTGCCCTAATCCCGCTTCTCATCTCACGAAAACAGTCGTAACTCCTCAGCCTCAGAGTTGTTACCCTGACCTATTTACCCACCTCCCCACCCACAAAGGCTGCCACTGACTGAGCAGAGTACTCCAACGCACACACTCACTCTGCTTTCTCTCTCCTCTCCCTCCCTCCCGGTCATTCTAGCTCACCCCTCTCTACCCCAGCTCCCAGCTCACAACTCAGCCGCTCGGCCGGCCCGCCGCGGCGCCACACCATTGAGTCGCCCCCTCACCGTCCGACTTTACGACCCCAGCCGCGCCTACCCGGACCCTTTCATCGCCACTTGGTCGAGATGCAGCCGCGATGCCGCTGCCTCACTGCCTCGTCTGGCGTTGTCCCTCTTGTCTCGCCTCTCCTTCATTTTCTCCTCGCCGTTGTCGGCATTTCTGCTTTGCTGCTGCTTCGCAGTTGCTTCACTCCCTTACTTCTGTCTCTTTCTGTCTCTCCGCTGCCTTATTTCTGCCTCGCCGCTCCGTCGGTACTCTCCTTGGCTCGATACGATCGAGTCGTGACTGTGGCCAGCTGCCCGGCAGATGTATGACCTCCGCGTGCCTCCCTGGGGTGCCTCAGTACGCTGCACATTGCCGTCCCGCCCCACCACGCCCCGCTCAGCTGACCCCGTTTGTGCGTATGTGCGTGCCGAGAGGGTGGGGAGAGGAGGAGGCGGAGGGGAGAAAGAGCACCGAGAGAGGAGCGCCGGCCCAGATAATGATCGGCTGAGCATCTCGAGGAGATCGTTCGCGCATCTTGAGATCGTTTGCGCTCCCAGTGGCGAAGGAGGATTGGATGTGGTGAAAGGATGGAGTTGCGGTGTTTGGAGTAATTGGGGGTATCTGTTGTCAGAGTGTGGGACAAGGATGATCATCTGACCTCTACGGAAGTCGATGTATTTCCCGCAGCTCATTAGTAGCAGTTGTATCACGTATGTCTCGCAACTATTTATTCTACATGCTGTCTTCAACGTTGGCTGAAGTTAATTGGACCGGAAATTATCAGCATAGCTGGCTGCGTGTAGTGATGTGTTTTCCTCGTTTTGGTGGTATCTTGAGCAAAATGTTTTTCCTGAGACCTTCCATTGTTTATCTCAGCTCTCCACATTTTCTCTGCCCCGTCTTGAAGGAGATATTCAGCAGCAATCAATACCCCACCTTCCCTCCCTCCACCCTACTCCCATAGGTCTCCCAGCTCTTGCGAGGGATTTAGACTCATCCCAGTTGATCCATTCATCCGGGAGGCTGACGCACCGGATTCACAGGTCGGCCTCGATCAGTAGCTAATAGATTCGAGCCATGGCGTCGGCTCAGTCGGCTACCCCCGTGATCTCGATCGACATTTAGATAGCCGCTCCGGGACCCGCTCCAAGTCGCCATGAGAGGGATAGGGTTGACCCAGGTCATCTGGCTGGGGTGTGAGCCGTACGGTATGTCTCAGGAGACGTCAGTGATGCCGGCCGCGCGTGAGCCGACTGCCGAGCGAGTTTGTTGCGCTTTGGCGCTGGTGGTAAATTCTTAGCGACGTGTTTCATGCACTGCATGTGGTATGTGCGACTCAGTAGAGAAGGCCGTAGTGTAGTAGCTGAAACGTCCATGGTACTGTGTAGTGTGTACGACTGTCAACGAACTCACCCATCAGCGTTGCAGCAGCTTATGTGACATCTATAATGTTGCCATCCTTAGGTTATTTTTGTACTGATATCCACAATTAATTTCTTTAACAATTTCCCAACCTTTTAAGCTCTTTTTCACTGACATCGAATATTCATTTCTCTGAGTACCTCTGGAGACATTTCTTTGGACTTTTGGCAAAAATGTCACCAATTTAGAGCTCTTTCCCCGCGGGCTATATCTTTGTGCTGTTTCTCCGATTGTCGTTTTGCGACTGTTGTTTCTCCGGTCGTTTCTGCGACTGTTGTTCCCCGGTTGACAGCGGTGGTCGCCACAGTTTTTCCGGGTTCGCTGAGCGCTGTTCGGCCGCTGTCGGCTCGTGCTCTGTGATTTACCGGGCCGAAAATGTGCCGGCTGCTGCTTTAACTGAAAGGACCAGCGCTGGCGGTCGCTTTTTGCCCTGTCTGTCTGAACTCAGCAACGTCAGCCGCAGCCAGCCACCGAGCTGGCTCGCCGCCGGAAGCGTTGGAGGATAGTCTAGGTCTGAGGCCAGTCTGGGTCTGACTCGTATATAGTCGCTTCCAGCCCTGGCAATCACAACTCAGTAGGCCAGCCTTATCCCAGACAGGCCGACGAAAAACGGCATAGAGGGTCAGGCCGTAAAACCAAATGGGGCAGACGCATGGCGCCTGGAACGTCATGATAGAACGGGTCTTCCGCTGCAGACTCTGCCATTTATCGTTTTTATAAACTCAGATATGGGCCATTGTTCTCGCCCACACAAGGCAACAGAAATGTATATCATTGGAATGGTTGGACGCGTAGTGGTATGGAATACTGTTTTTGCTCTAAAGTATGTGCTGGTCGAGTGTTTTCCCACTCAGAGTGCTCCCGAGATAATGTTGTCTCTGCCTGGAGGCGTTCAGAGGGGCGCTAAGCTGATGGGCCTGCCCGTGTGCATCATTAGCAGACACAGCAGAAATGGCGAACCGAAAGGCATCATGTTTCGCCCTGGATACGAGGCAGGGGCGTCACTGCGCTTATGAAGTGGTTCGTGATAAATGATGTGACTCTGAGCGGAGAGCTCCCCGTCCCAAACTCGAGAAATTGTGCCTTGCTGATCGTGTACGATCGTTAGGGAACATTAGCGTAATGGGCGTAGTGTTTCAAAATTGCGAGAACGCGGGGGCTGGGCCGGGCAGGACATGACAAATCGCTAAAACTATTGATGCTAGCAGACCTGATTGTTCCAATTTCAATTATGTCGCTATTACCGCGGTACCGTTTTTTGTTTCGTCTAACTGCGTTCCAGTTTAAATCGTCTTTAGTCTCGGATGTCCATAAAAGAATCACGTTAGCAACAGGATGTCGTAATTGACGGGGTAATGGCTGAAACGGGTCCACTGGCTTCGGGTGGGTGCCGTTTTATACGCGTTATTAGGTGACGGAATAATGCGAACAGCTGGATCAGTGATCGTGCGGTGGTCCGTATGTCTAACTGTCGGTCTCGGTAGCCGGTTTCTCGCGAGCTCACCGCAGAGACCAGTGAGTGTGTGGCTGTCTGTGTTGGCTCATGCTTGGCTCTTTTGTTCCCTCTCTTCACACTCTTCACTCCTCACTCCCCACTCTTCACTACCCACTCCCCACTCCCCACTCTCGGCCACGTCTCACCGAGTCAGCCTCGGAAAGCGTCCCTACGAGCCGGGCACCTCACATGCTCTACCCAATGCACTGCGCGCAGCGCTGCATTACAAACCCACTGCACCATCCTGCCTCCCTTCCCAACCGGACCCATCCGGCGCAGGAAGCCGCTTAGTTAGCCGTGGGAACCAGCGCTAAAAGCCACTCAGGATCCCCGTGTTGTGGTCCACGTTCGTTCGCTGTGGCTATTGTGGCCGCTTTTTACGCTGTGGGCTAATGATTTGGGAGTTCCAGGGCGCTAAATCAGGGGAAATTGATTGCCCTCGTGGCCTGGTTAAGTCAAGCCGTGTCCTAGGCCGTGATTGTGTGCAACACGAAGGGTTTTCTTCAAAGACGAAGGCGATTGGAAAAGCTCGCATTGTGAGAAGAAGAAGCTCAATTTATACAGAAGCATTGCTTTTTCACAAAGATGTTCTGTCGTACTCGAATTGTTTGCTTCAGTTTTCCGAATGGCATTGGGAGTGGACACGTTTTGCTCTCCGAAAATTAGTTCTGTACTATTTCAAAAGGTTAACTCTTTCAAAAACTTGCCGTACACAATCACTGCAGATGACATTCCGGAATATGCAATGGGACGCATTTGCAAAATAAGTCAGACGGTACCGGCTCATCTGATTCCTTCCCAGTCGAATATTTCGCCAGTTTTCCAGAATTACCTCTCATTTACTCGGTTGTTTGGCATCCCGGAATGTTGTGTGCAATCAAATCAGCCTCTGCAACTCGGCACTTCTTTCCTCCGTGCTTTATCAGCCCATTCCTGCTGGTTCCCGCCCTACCCCTTGTTCGTGTTGAGGAACTCTGTGCAGAGTGGCTCAGATAATTGCGCCGACAATAAATAAGCTCTTGTGAAATACGCAGGCTGGCGCAGCATTCTGACCGGTGCACTGGGCGGTAATTCTGCTGAGCAGGACCGGGGATTAGGTGGCCGGCAGCGGGCCTGTTTTTAACCACCGCGGCTCCTCACCTATCCCCTCCTCTCCTGCCGTTCGTTGCCGTCCGCCGCCCGTTCGTTGCCGTCCCGCCGCCTGTTTTTCTTCACTCGGCTGCCTCCGCTGAGAAAGCCGCCGGCAGGAGAAAAAGTCACACGAGTGGCCGCGGAGATGGCCTCCAGATAGGTGCGGCGCGCAATTAGAGCGGGCGGCCGCTGCGTGCAGACGAGCCGGGCTGAGCACACGCGACGCGCACGCGACGCGCACGGGACGCCACGGGGACGACGGCACGCGAGCTGTGCAGCGCACGAGTAAACAAACGAGTGGCGACGGAAGCGGTGACATCCGGCCCACTACCGTGTCGGCCACTTTGGTCGCACGCATGTTGTACCGGACGGCACTTGCAGACGGCGGGTGGACAGATCGACCACTACCGTCAGCTGCTTTCAGAAACACCTTGGTGTTATGGAAAACAATGCAGATAGTATTCGAACTGCAATATTGATGCTGTAGAATTTAGTCAATTTGATGACGCAACTGCTTCGGCTTACAAAGTGGAGTAGCTGTCGTCTACTTTCATTTTCATCCGCGGAATAGACGTGTGGTGAAGGTGCTTGCCTTGGGACACTTGTGCTGGACAAAGGTTTAACGCCGTCACGAACTGTATCACGTTACCGTCACGGGCCGTGCTCCGTCACCGTCACGGGCCCTGCCCTTCTACCGTCACGGGCGGCTCTCCGTCACGGTCATGGGTGTTACCCAGGCAGCGTCACGCGACCGTTTTGTAGCCGTCCCTGAGATGACCCGGTGAGTAGTCGCATCACGGCAGGATATGGTACGACCTGGCCTGGGCAGGTCATGATCCGGGGGTCACGACCCGGCAGAGAATAACTCAGAGAAGGGATGCTGGCTGCCGATTCCACTCCCGCTGTTAATGAATCCTTCCGGGTATAATTTCGTAGTAGCAGGATCCAGGTGTGCTGAAAGCCTGCAAAGACAAAGTGACGGGATCCCACCATAATGAAAAGGCATCTGTATCTCGAATGGAGCAATGCACTTTCGTAGTGCTAGGCTCGAACTATGTAGAAGCAATTCTTGAGCGGCAAAACTTGTTCTGGCTCTGGATCCAATCTTGCTTGTCGCTGGGCTCTGGACCCCATCATACAGTGACGGACCCCACGGATCTAATCCGCATGGAGATAGGCCTCCACCGATCCAATCCTCAGCGACAGAGGATCATGACTGGACGTTTGCAGCGGCACGCGTCCCAGCTGCCACTTATTACGGCCATCGCTATGATGAAGCGTCTCCCTGAAAGATAGCACGTGGCGTGCGGGGAAGTTGAACAGATACCAGCTGGTGGCCGATCGGGCTGTTGACTGATCGCTAGACTGCAGACTGCAGAACAGAGGGGAGAGAGAGGAAGGGAGAGGGAGCTGCAATGTACGGTCACCAGCTGTGAGCAGAGCGGGGAGCCGGTAGGAGCGCAGGGCGGCCCGCAGCACCAGCAGCTGGCCTGCGGAGCGACACGACTGTGATGGCACCTGCAGACACCGGAACGTATGCAGGATGATCCCGCTAATTGGCTGTGTGGCTGGTGTCGGGACAGAGGGATGATGAGGACAGGATGCAGCAGTGCGCTCGTGGTGAGGGAATTGTGGTGGCGAGCGGTTTGTAATCCTGTCGTCTGTTTCCAAAATCTGGTTATGGGGACGGGGTGAGGTGCTCTTCAGACTTTCATGGTAGACGACTTTCTATACCTAGGTATAGTTATTTCTGAGTCTGACTTGTTAGAATAATGAAACACTTTTTTGAATTTATCTTTCAAACAGTCCACCTTGCCGAGACCAGTAAGCCAAGACGGCGCAGAATGTATACGAAACAAAACAGGAAAAGATATGCAAATCACACGATGTCCTGTTCTCTGAAGCTAGTTCCCCAAACTCATTAAACCAGCGTATAGTCGGTCAAATATGTATCTTTCCCGGCCGGCCCTCCCCACACTGGGCAGGTCGGTAACTTGGCTGAATCCGCCGGCCGCTGCGAGTACTACGGAGGGGAGGGGACAGGTTGTGCGGTTGCCGCGTCGGCCAATGAGCGCGGACCTGGCGAGCGGGCTGGGGCCACGGCGTGTTGACCTAATATGGTCAAAGGTTCATGCCCTGCGGGTATGGTCTGCGGCCAGCTGGCCCACTGATTGAGCCACAGCACCGGGTCGCGGAAAGGTTTCGATAGGTATCTGAATTGGAGAGTGGAGACCGTTAGCTTGAACTTGAGTGTAGTCGCTCTAGGTTTGAGATGCCGTATCACTGCACCGTTTTTGAAAAGGGGAGAATTATTCAGTTGAGTGATGAGGGTAGAACGGTTGCAGAAATCTTTAGGAGGGTTGGTTTAGGAGGTTGTTTTAGGAGGGGGCGGTTTTACGCCCCCCCCCCGTCTAACTCGACTCCTGAGCGTCGTAGAGACAAGCGGTAGGCGGCGTTCGAAAGAGCGATAAAAAACGTTTTTACTTCTGATACTTTTTCTTAAATAGCTTTTGATCCAGACAAGATAAAGGATCGATTCGAACGTCATCGTTCTTAGCTTGTCAAAGCGCATCGAAAGCTATATCATGTGATCTCGAAAGGTCAAGTTGAAAATTTGACCTAAGGTCAAGGTCATGACCTGACTGAAATAGGTCATGTTGCATATCATTCGATCCGCATTGATCAGACAAACATGATAAACGTCGAACGGAGTCTCTATTTCTATTCACTCAAAAGTTATTGCAGAAAACCCCCGCTGGTGACCTCAGGTGACCTCGGATGACCTAGCGACACCTTCCAAAGGTCACCGGTGACATCTTTCGGTAGAATGACCACCAGGGACCTGCAACACCATGATCCTGAATATATTGTGTGGATCGGGTGGCATTCAGATGAAGTTGAAATTTATCCCATTGACTTATAATGGGGAGGTTGTGAGATTGACCTGACCTCAGGTCATAGATAAAAAAATCCGAGACATACATTTTGTGGATATTGTCACCCTTACTAACTCCTGAAAGTTTCATATCGATCGGTCAACAGTTGTAGCTTTGGTGCAAGTTCAAACTTTTTGTGACGTTAGGTCACTCAAACCGACCTGTTGACCTGACCTTAAGTCATATAAGGTCAAAATTCGCACACAGTATGCGCAATAGATGGAAAAACAGGTATGCAAAATTTGGTGGCGCTGCACGCCGCCGTTTTTCGGCTATCTGCGAAAAACCTGGGGGGGGGGGGGCGCAAATCGCCCCCCCCCCCCGGCCCGGCGCAGGTCAAGATTTTCAGTAGATATGGCTTAACGCTTTCCCGTTAATGCCAAAAAAAAAATGAAAAAAGTTTTTGCTTTATCAAAAAATAACCGCTCATAATTCGATTAAATATTTCTCTTGCGCTAATCATCATATCACCAAGCATTCAATCGTATCAAGAGCAACCATCTTAATTTTTAGGTCAGCGACCCCTGTTGAAACACCAGATAATCCTTTGATAGCTCATAGCACTCAGTCTACAATTTACACGGCGCATGAAAGCACAGCCATCATTAGACCATCGCGCTGCCCTCACATTCGTTAGATTCCTAACGCATCCGCTTGCTCGCCTCTCCCGGCCAGACCCGCCGGAGCACCCGGCGGCGAGGCCGTCCAGTGCTGGTCTGCGGTCACTCTCCAGCCGGCCGCTGTGTAGCTCCGCCCCCCGCGCGTGACGTCACAGGGCCGCCAGAGCCGCCAGGGCAGCTGGGGTGTGGGCTCAGCCAACTATCGAATCCAGGGCCTCGTTTCATAAAGCGAGTCCGTAACTTACGCCGGTTTTTGGTTTTGTATTGCAAGTGCATGTGAAGTGACAAATACATTTCCACTTCTCCCTTCTGTTCTTGCTTACAAGACAAATAAATTCAACGATTCAAACTATCGTCATCGCTTTACATGCACTTACAATTCAAGACCAAAAACCGACGTAAGTTACGGACTCGCTTTATGAAACGAGGCCCTGACCGTAGCGCCACTTGGCGGCCGGGAAAGATACATATTTGACCGACTATACATAGGCGGAAGAAAATGAAACATAAGTAGTTTCTATGCAACTGCGTAGATTCTTAACACCATCTTGAGGACTTAGCACCTTTTCTTGCAATTATAATGCGGAAGTTCTCGAGTGTTGATATTACCGCCCGGGTGACGACACATGCAGATTTGCATTAATGTGATCTGGAAGACGTGACATTTCGTTTCCTTTTAGCTTCTAAGGTGAGATGCATTCTGTACCGTTATTGAGAAATTACTCAACCTACTTATAAGTGAAGGTCACAGTTTCGTTCATCTGTGCTCGTAACTATATACGGACAAACTAGCGAACTTACATCCCACGGCTGGCGGTAAGCCCTGTGACTACATCACCGTCCTCGTCCTTACACCTGCGAGTGCGCCCTCGTCCGCCGCAGTTTAATTTACCGCTTGGCTGCCGGCATCGTCAATAAGAAGCCACACGGCGCCGTCCAGTCATCGCTGAGAGCGGACCGATTCCCATCCAGCTACCTTGCACGAAGTGACCGCGCCGAGACTGCGCCGATCGAAATGACTGCACCGTTCGAAATGACTGCACCGAATCTGTGATTGGCTCTCGGCTTGGCTCGACGGCCGCGCGCTGGTGTGTAACGCAACATGATTGTCCGCCGGCTTCCGCGCCGATCCGCGTGTGCACCCATTAGCTCTGGGAGCGCCGGGTGGGTCGTACGCACGGGCGATCGGCCCGCCTCCTCCCTCTGATCGGCCGCCGTCCGTCGGCTTATCTCAAGGGGCCATCGGGTTTATCCGGGCCGGGAGTCGATATGAGCTCGGCCGGAGTGTTTTTGTCGGCTGTAGTCTCCGGCGGCTCTTCCAGCGCGCCGTGGGTGGCGGATCTCTCTCTCTCTCTCTCTCTCTCTCTCTCTCTCTCTCTCTCTCTCTCTCTCTCTCTCTCTCTCTCTCTCTCTCTCTCTCTCTCTCTCTCTCTCTCTCTCTCTCTCTCTCCCTACCTGCCGTCCGCCGCTCCGCCCGGTGCAACACACCTTTGCGGCACACCGACTCCCTCCCCGCCCCATCCCCCTCCCCCTGTGACGTCATATGTTGTACAAAACACACCCCCATCAGCGTGTCTGACGCCCCCCGCGGCGGCTCAGCTGCCGGTCCCGGTGTAAGCTGATTTTCCCACCCAGCAGCCCAGCCGGCACTGCTGAGCGGACCCCGGTGCTGTTTTCGCCCCGGTATTGTACGATGATGAAACGGGGTATAAATGCATTGTGGCATAATCACGAAAGGGGAACTGTTTGGGGCGTGATT
Source organism: Amphibalanus amphitrite (assembly GCF_019059575.1). Lineage (NCBI taxonomy): Eukaryota > Metazoa > Arthropoda > Thecostraca > Balanomorpha > Balanidae > Amphibalanus > Amphibalanus amphitrite. The sequence goes on along the minus strand of NW_024883484.1, from coordinate 11,168 downwards.
TGGATAAATGTGACAATGAATGCGTGCGGAATTAGATTATAATTGGCCCTATTGAAAGGCGTGCATCATAACCACGATCTGGATATTTCCTTCAAACGTTGGGCATTTTTGCTTTTTTACGATTTTTGCATACCTGCACAAGCTTTTCGTCGCCAACACCCAGACAAGCATAAACATTCGTTTTATAATTGTTTATCTACTCTGACGCCTGCACGGAATGTAGTATTGCATTTTGTTTTAATCCTTCTGCAACGAGCTTCTTCCAAAAGAACAGACACACCGACTAGAGCCAGCTGATTGACAGTGAGGAAAGATTACCTGCAGATGTTGTGGAGAGAGGAGAGTGAGAACGCCAGGGAGAGGGGGAGGGTTTCGGTTGCGCCGCAGTGCATCGTCACATTGGGAAAGGTCAGCATCTGAGTGGGCGATGTTGCAAAACTGTCCGCCCAGGGTGCTGGGGTGTAGCTGAAGTGTGAGACCTGCGTGGTATGGGCTGGGGGAGCAGAATTGCGTTGAGTGGCTTTGCGTTGACTTTAGACTGCCGGGAGAGTTTGTAATGAGTTGCTTCAAATAATAGGATATTGGTTTGCAAATTATGCAGCAATGGAGCGCGAAATACAGTGTAATAGAGATGCGTTTTGATAAGATACAACGGCTGTTGATGACAGCATTAATTTTAGCTTCATTTGCAAAAAAAAACACACACACAAATTACCTGGAAGATCTGACTTGGGATGGGGAGCTGGGGGCGGTAGTCGATACGGCTCTTTCTATACATGGAATGACGCCTTGCTGGAATAGAGTGGGATTCTCCCCTCCCTCATCTCTCCGTGATTGGATCTTCATAGAAGCGAGGGCGCCAATCATTGGCGTCACAAGATCAGAGGTGGCTGAGGGGATGGTGGTCAGAGATGAGATAACGCGCCGCAGTGGCGGATCCAGGGGGGGGGGGGCAAAATGGGCATTTGCCCCCCCCCCCAAACGGCATAATTTTAACATTACGCCTATGGACGATGCATGGAAAGAATCGATAAATTTTATGGTTTGCCCCCCCCCCCAAACTCTGAGCTGGATCCGCCTCTGACGCGCCGGACGACACAGCGGCGCCGGAGCGTATGCGATGCTGATGACCTGGTGTAATAGCCTGGGGCGGTCCGCGGTCAGCGCTGGAGGAGCCTATCAGTTGCAGTGTGACGGGCGGTGTGACAGGAGCTTGGTGGTGGGGCAGCGAAAAATATCAGTGTTTGTGAGAGAGCCACTCGTGAAAAGTGGATCTATAGTGGTTGATGTAGGATTTTCGATCTAATCCTGTTCCACGAATTATTTGTTTGCATGATATCAGGAATATGAAAGCATCCGACTTCTCTCCGCTGAAGGTTGACCTTTCAATTGGAGAGCAAACTGTCGCCGTTTCGCCCAAGTTGGGGACAAATCATCCCTACCCGAGTACCCAGAAGTGCGGCGAATCAATGCAGTGGACGGCTCCGCCGTATTGAACGGAGCCGTCGAGTCGAGGCGGGACGGGTGTCTCCACCCTGCACTCACAACTGAGCCCGTCTGACCTACTGCGGAGCTAAAGAAGCCAAATGAAGTGAAGCCTTGGGCGGAGGTCACGAACCTCAACCTCCTCACTGCAGGTCAAACGCCCCGGGCGATCGAGTTCAACACCGAGCTAACCTCAGGCTCTGCTACTGTCCACTGTGCCAAAAAAGAAGCTAATCACCCTGACTTCTGTCTTGGCGGAGGGGTCTTCCAGGATGTCAGAACCGACCCTGAGGCGCGGTTCATTGGCTGGAGTGGACTCAGTGGAACTCTGTGACAGTCTGAGGTGAAGCCGTAGAACAGCGGCCACCGCCAGGTCGGTCAGAGAGGCCGCTGCGCTGGGCGGTGCCAGGCGCTGGTGCTCTGTGGGAGCTGGTGCTGCAGTGGTGCTGTGACGTGGGTGCAAAAGTGGTGGTGGTACTGCGGTAGTGCTGGTGCACACTAGTGGTGACTGCGCTAATGGTGCTCTAACGTTAGTATCGGTAATAAGCTGACGCCGATGGTGATCGCTCTCGCACTGGTGCCGAGACTATGACCGGCACCAGTGGTGATTGGTGCGGCGCAGCACCAGTGATGACTGTCCGACTCTGTGCGTGACCAGACCTGACCGACGGCTCTGCGCCCGTCACTGCCAGGCACGCTCATGAACCCGCTCCTGCTGCTGGCTTTCCAACTAGGTAGGCTGGCAATCGTCGCCAACGCCTTGCAGTCATTGGTCCATATTTAAATTTCCATTTTAATTTCCAGTGTTCCATACACTTAGCTACTGCCGACACCGTCTTGGTCGTGTCGGTGTTGAGTCAATTGGGGGTACTTTGGTCGCAGTAATGGGTCAGAAATGGAGATGAATTATGACACCTATGTCCGCCGTTGAGTGCGCCTTCAGTGAGCAGGTCACAGGGTGGGTCGTTGATTTAGACCGGCCCAGCTATTGACAATCTAAATCAAGCACGGGCTATGACCTCCATCCGTGTGGTCCAATGAGTCAATCGATTTGTAATTTGCATCGATCTGGCTCGTTGGGCGGTGGTGCCAAGCTATGGTTCTTTTAATCAGAGGGACGCTGCGAGGGCTTAGGGATTCTTGGTAAACGTGCGGGTAAATTGCCGGGCCAAGGTAGCATTCGGCATGCGACTGAAGGTTTGCGGAAAGCGGTTTACTCGTCGGTTTCAATGCAACATCTTGCCTTAGCAGACCGCTTACCTACAGAAAAAGTATGAATATTTGTGAAAGATGTAGCCTGTCTGAATAACTACGCTGATATATCGGTGAACTTCCGTACGAGGTCTGTAGATAAATGTTTAATTCGTCTCTGTTAAAGGAAATAGTTCACATTTTAACATGGGTTTTGAACTGGAATAGCAGTTCCGTAGCTTGGGCTGAGACGAGCATAAATCAGGAGCTTTTACAGCCCAACGATCACCCTAGGCAAAGATATTCTATTTCTCGTCCCGAAAAATGTGTCTTGTGTTGAGGATGTGTGCCTTGCATATATTCGCATCCAGTATGAAACGAGCATGGGTCCCGAAAATTCTTCAGAAACTAGAGAAATTATCTACGAGAACTCTAGAGAAATTCGCTCCAGTGAGGCGCTCCAGTAACAAAAGCACGAGCAGATCGCCCAAATGCCGGTGGCCGCGATAATTTCTCTAGTTCTGAAGAATTTTCGGGACCCATGCTCTTTTCATACTGGATCGTGGTGCCTTACAGAAACTGAAAAGTTCTTCCTATATCAAAAATATAGAAAATAATCTTTTGCTGTAAAAAGGTTTTATTTTCTTTGCTGATCATTTTGAACATAAAAAATCACAAATCCATTGCAAAAAAAATAATTTCGTGAAAGTGAACTATTTCCTTTAATTGGAAAACATAATTAAGGCCTTGGCGTGCCAAATATGTCACGCAATATCTACGTTCGACGTTTTCAACCGTCGCGATGTCGTGTTTTGCGATATTGATATAGACTGGGAACCTTTTTTGTACCAAAAAATGACAATGCGTGGTGTACATTATTATGTAAACATGACCTTCTGCCTCAAACTTGCTTGCCGCATTATATCCGTTCTCTTCGCAGCAATCAATGTGCTCACCGATCGCTTCTCAGCTTTTATCCATTTTTATTAGCCCTGATTTGTATGGTGCTGATCGTTATAAATGCCCTTTGTGTTGTCGTCTGATTTAATTTCATATCCCACGCCACCGACGTTTCAGCGCGGGGCAAAATATGCGCATAACTCTGCGGGAAGTTGTGATAACTTACAAATTGTTGTTCTGGCCGGGCAGTCCGATTTAACGACGATAATGTGGGGTGTTTCGGACATTTCGGACCTCCGTGCCCGACATTCCCAGATTTGAACCCAATCGTTGCTCCTGACTATAAATGATGGCTCTGACCTTTGGGCTGCAACCTAAAGGTGGCCGAGCTTTTAAATATCCAACGCATGACTCGCCAGCGAGCATTAAATACAGATTGATTGGGGTCATGCTGCGTGACCTCTCACGTCCTCGTCTTGACCTTGATTGACCCTTGTAGCTTTTTGTGAATCCTTGTTGACTACCGTTTGCACTATGAAGCCTGTCTGACCCTATGTGGCCTAATATGACCCTATGTAACCTCATATGACCTTACGTGACCCAGAGTGACCCCATGTGACCCGTAGTTACAGTGTCACTGGCGCCGGACAGCCCCCGGCTGGACTGGTCCTATATGACCCATGTGGTCCTATGTGACCCAATATGACCCATGCGACCTCATCTGACCCGTGTCTCCTCCGTTTGCAGTGTCACTGGCGCAGGACAGCCCCCGACTGGAGCTTCTGCCGTCTGCACCGGAGAACCGCCGAGACATTGGCGCCTCGGGCTACTTCCAGTGCAAGGTGATCGGTCAGCAGGAGGGGCTCATCAGCGACCTCGTGTGGACCGACCCCAGCGGAAACGAGGTGCCGGACGAGAGGAGCAGTCGGTAGGTGGACGCTGTCAGACGTGTGAACACCGCGGAAGGGGGCAAAGATGGGTGAAGGTCCGCTGCCACGGGGCGTGAGGGTGAATTTTGGATGGATGCGTTCGGCTTGACGAAGTGTCTTTCAAAATTGATGACACCTTTTGGTCTGAATCTTTTTCGAATGAACAGTAGTTGACGGATGAAAATGATCGGCATATTTGCTCTGTATCTTTATATAACATTCAATGAATTACTCTGAAATGATTTCTTAGTGCCTATTTTCAATATTTACATGATCAAAGTATTATTAGCTAACAAACCTGTTTTTTCATTTTACCATTACCACCAGCTCCAGCTGCCACCGGTTAGCGGTATAGCGGTTGTAAATCGAGTCGCACACCACATTTCCGTCAATCCGAACGCGTTCGATTCTTCTCGCTCTGTCAGTCAGTTCTTTCATGCCACTTCTGACTTCTATCTATCTAATAATTCTATCTATCGAACATCTGGTGCTCAGACTCCGTCAGTCGTCTCGCTATGCGTCATTCGGTCGCACTTTCCGTCTCTGTGTGTGACGTCACGCTGTGTTTGTGACGTCACACGTCTCTAACACCGATCTCCCCCTCTTCCAGCCTACGGTCTCCCAGGTATGCTGCCTGTTTGCACGCTTCCCCCCCCCCCCATACCCGGCGGGTGTAGTGGTTCCTTAGGACCGTGGTAGTGTGGGTTGGGTCGATAGCTGCAATTCAGGAGGTGAGCTGTAACTCAGTACCTACTGATGGATGACAGGCTATTTTTGGGCTCATCGAAACCAAAAATACTACCCAAAAATACTGAAATAAAAAATATGAAAAATCACCCAAAAATAAGTTCTTCAGAAAATAAATACAGCGATAGCAGGTTAGGGACCATTTACTTCCAAATGTTAACCCTCGCCCGTATAGGGGGGGGGTCGAACGGACCCCCCATGGTTTTTCGCGAATAACTCACGTAAAAAGCGGCCGATCGCTACGAAACTTTCAGTACCCTCGCGTTAATCAATTTTACACCTCCCCTGAAAATTTCATGACCCTGACCCAAATGACCTTTGACTTGTGACCTACTTTTCGAGACCATGTTTGGCCGGAATCGCGATTCGGCGTATGTCGGCTCGCATTAGCAGCGCGTTTGCAGTCTTTTCGTGGTTTCAAGCGTTCAAACATGTGATATGATGTTGCCCCCATGCATAAGGGTGGGTGTCAAGGTCACCTGAAGGTCAGGTCAGGTCATTGACCTTTGATGACCTCGGTTCACTTTTTCGAGTTTTACATGTTTTTAGGCCAGTTTTTGGAGCTGAATTCGAATTTAGCAACCATATCAACATTTACGAAGTAGTTTTGGTGCCTTCGTAACATGTTACGAAGCTGTCAGAGGCGGTTGACACCTACTAGGAATACCCGGCAGGACCCCTACTGGTTGACCTGACCTGACCTGACCCGACCTGGACTAGATGCATGAAGACATCATCTGTGATCAAAACTAACATGATATTCGTGATCAGCACCCCGAAAAACCTCATAGCAGCCACACTTTACGACGTTCTAACAGGTCCCGATTTTCCCGACTTTCAGGTCATTGACCTGACCTGCAAGGTCAACCAATGACCTAGGACCTTAAAATTGGGTATCATCGGCTTCCTCTCGTCACGGGCAACACGCTCGTTTTTTTCCGCGAAGCTCTAGCTCGATCAGGGGCGAAACGCCAAGGGGGGGGTCCAACGGCCCCCCCCCCTTATACGTTCGCGGCTGGAAAAACACCAATACGGGCGAGGGTTAAGGTATCTTGCAGTTGCTTCGGTAGAAAATGAGCCGTAAAAATGTACCTATCCAAAGTTGGGAAAGGTCTTACAGTTCAAGCTCGCTTCTGCACTACTTACTCAGTTGTAGAAATGGTAAATGAGCCCCACAAGTTCTCTGAACTGAAATCATCGTTTCGTTTCCACACGAGATACTCACTTGTGTAGTTAGCGAGTAAAATGCTTGTTTGCTCTGTTACGTCAATGGCACTCTAAATAGTTGCAGCTCCGAGCTAACTCTTAGTTTAAAGTTCAAGGTCATTGCCACCTCGTTGTCAAGGGCGTTACCGGACTTAACGGCCCATCTTTCACGGAATGTTGCCAGTTAAATAGTAGAAAGCGAGCGGTGATATAAAGGTGTCGTCAAGGTTGAGCTGAACCCGACTAAGGTCAAGGGTTGTTTTTTATTGCCTTAGCTGTGTAAGCCCCGACCGTAAAACCTTCACTAGCTGTTGCATTACTCAGTGTTTTAATGCGTATGATCTTGAATGTTTGTCTTGCATTGCATGCCGCCTGATCCGAATGTCACGTTCCTCGTTTGAAAACAGATCAAATAAAGCTCACTAAGGTGAATGACGCATTTGTGATCCATGTCCCGTTTTTGTCTGGGTCTTGGCTGTTTGGCACGGTGTCCTTTCGTCTCGAGTGTTCACACATTTTCAGCTTGCCCCCCCCCCTCCCCCAGTCAATGCCTGCAAGCCAAATTATTGGGTGTCATGGCAATATAGGATGAAAATAACCATGTTTTTGCATTGGTGGCTGGTCGGGTTGATAAATATTACAGTCGGGTGGCTGGTCGGGTTGATAAATATTACAGGGTAATTGTTTAGTGGTAGCTTAATTGTAGTGATTGGTGTCGAATTGTTCCTCTAGATGTGTACGTACGTGTCCTTATTTTATCATTCCCATACGTGTTGTGTTTCTCAGTAAATTATAAACCTTGTCAGCCGCAATTTTAATTGCATGTTACTGTTATCAATAATTGTTCAATGTTCATAATGATATCAATGTGATGTCAATTACTTGAGTGTGAATGAGTAAGAATATGTGTCATTGTGACGATTAGCGAACGCTCAGTCCAAGGTTAGAGTCTCGCGAGTCGCTTCTCACCTTTCGGCTCTTTATTTCTTAAAATGTTCAGCCTACAAAATTCCAAAACGCTCCCATTCCGAAGGGATGCAGTGTTATTGGGACTGCCTGAAAAGTCGGCTGGCCGTGCCGTGGTAAATGTCGAGACGGCCACCCCTGACAGCTATTACCGTGCCCGTGCCACGTGTAATCGGGGAGCGATTTACAATCCGGTGGTCCCCTGGCTCCGCGTGGCCCCTCGTGGTCTGGCGTGCACGTGACACCACGTGCTGGCGCCATGTGCTATGGCATCAGAGACTGCCGGTCGAATGGCGTCACGTTCGCACGTGCACCATATTGGTAATGAGTGTCACATTGTCACGAACGCAATGGGCTCTTTCAGTTACAGTGTTCTAGCTGTTGTGCGGAAGAAAGCTATAAAAATTGTCATTCTACGGAGTGGAATATGTATTAATCAAGGATTTGGAGTAGGTATTCCTCGACGCATTCGATATAAATTTATTTTTATCAGTTTTGATCAAAGCTGTCTCGCCCAGTTCGAATTTTTCTAGATGAGGAAACGTGCCGAGCATTAAATTACTTGTTTACCGTTTAGTCGACCTAATCCCTGTAAGAAGAAAAAATGATCCAAACGCACCTTTCACTCTAAGTATCGGTAGCGAGGTGTGGGGTCACCTGCCTTTGTTACTGCCACCATTAACCGGTGCCGCCAGCGGCTCGCGCAGGTCATCCGTCACCGTCGATCGTTGGCCGATCACGGTGTGACCCCGACCTTAGCCGGCGCTCATTTGGACGGTGTTACCGCCCGCCGCTAATGCTATATCAATACACCCTGTGGCCGACGAACAGTGGCGCTTTACAAAGCGGCGCGCCGGCAAATAAGATCAGTATTCCGGGCGGACGGTTTGTTTGATATGCAGAGGACGGTTGTTCGCAACCACCCGGCGGAATATGAATGCAGGCATGATGCATAATGCAGTCTTAGTTCTTACACTATCTGCGGGTGAAGATTTGGCGCGGAAGTGTGGCTGGGGATGATTGTTTTAGTGCCTGGCGCGGCCATGTTTTAGCATGCTTCTTTGTGGTCGGAAAGATAATGGTATGTAGATCGCGGTACGCATCACTGTTTAACCTACTCGTCTTTAACCGTATCCATCTAGTCAAACGTGGAACATCATCAGAATTCAGACCCCTCCTTCCCAATTGAAGCGCTAAGCAATTCAATTCCCATGCTTGCCCGACCTGACCTGGCTCGACCTGACCTGACCTGACCTGACCTGTACCTCAGGGTGTACTCGTCGTCCAAGGACCCGAGCAAGGAGCTCGATTTGTACGTGACGAACGTCACCGAACACGATTCGGGCGAGTACACGTGCAGGGCGCGCTACGGAAACCAGGAGATCACCAACAAGTTCAACCTGCTCGTCTACAGTAAGTACCCCGGTTCCTGACATGTTCCGCTCTGGACTTTTAGTTGTGGAACTATGTCTAGTTAGTGGGTTATGCAGTTTTCTCACGTGATTATTTCCGGTTCAGATGAAAAAGCAATCTGAAGGAAATGACATAGGCCAGGTAGGAGTTTTGAGGGTCTCGCGCTTCTGAAGTTTCTTATGTACGGTTCGGTTTCGTATTCTGCGGTTCTCGCACATCCGAAGTTATTTATGTGAGGTTTCGTATTCTGCAAGGGCTACTAGCACTCACGAGTGTAGCAAGCCTACCGCTTCATTACCATATTCGATTGTTTAATTTTGCCGCCACTCCCGCCCAGAACGTTGCCAAACCGTTCTGCAGTCTATGCAGGCCGGTGCTCTGAGCCCATCACTCGCTGCACGCAATCTGCCCTCGGGGCGCGGCTCCATGCGCTGTTGACTGTAAAAAATCCGCCGCTTTTGGCCGCAATGCTCGCCGGTTATGAGCGTTGATTACACTATATGTGCCATCACCGCGCCGGTTAACATTCTGGCTTCGTTGATAACCTCGCTGGAGGCCCTGTATAGCGGGCTGAGCGAGAGGTCGGACGCCTGAACCGGAGCTGGGGTGGGGTGCACCCGCCCAGCAACCACTGCCGTGCGAGGGGGCGGTACGGACGCCGACGGTGCTGGGTACTGACGCCATTGTTGCGCTGGTGTGAGTCGTTGCGGCAATATGGCTCGTAACATTCTCTGAGGCATGTCATTGGTGTTGTTTGACCAGGCACCGAGGGTTTGATGTTTCATGGGTGGTGAATGGTGATGCTGATTTTTTGTTGTGTTTGGAATGTCGTCGGGTACTGGATCATATGTTTCTGTTCGTGATTTCTACCTACCTCTACTTAACGCTAGGACATCGTGAGGTCAGTGGAGTGATCCTGAGCCATGATGCGATTTTTAGCCTACTTAGGTTACCCACAGCTCACTACATGAGGTCGCTAAGCTGGTGTCACTCAAAGCCAGAGCTGTTCTTTTCTGGGGCCTTACTCAGTCTGTGTCCTGTCTAGACGAGAAGACACTCCATAATTGTCGGAAGCTGGTCGGATCTGGACTCTGGTTTTGCCTAAGTGGCTGCGGAACTGACAGACATATATGTCATGTGTCCGGCTGGCCGCAGCCCGTTTGGGAAACCATTCTCAGAACGAGAAGTTTCCAGAATAGGATTGCTGCCGACCGCGGTCGGCTGACGGGTCCGATTTGTTTGAGCTGACATAAAACGATGTAGCCCGGCTTTGTTGCGGGTGTGTAACTGGGCCGTCAAACTTTAAATCCAGCGCTGCTGATTGGCGAGCTTCACATTTATTCCGGAACTGCTTTGGTTTGCAGCAGAAGCATGACCGGTTGCGTTGTGGTCTTCCAGGAACATGACGTGGTAGTAAGCGACAGGGAAGATGGTTTTCCTGTGAATGTAGCTACTTAGATCAAACACTATGAGACATGCAAGTTAATTAATGAACTCATTTAGTAAGTTATGTCCGACATACTTTGTGAAGTGTTATGCAACATTCATGAAGTTAACGTAACTGAATCTTGCAAAGCTTTCTCTGCAAGTGCAACCTACCGGACGTATTTTCGTCCTGGAGTTGGCGGCATGTTACCTACTCGTAAGTTAAATCTGCAACATCGTGTGAAAAGATATATTCCTTTCCAATGCGTAGCTTTGCTACCAAGACGTCTCTTCACCGCATTCACACTGAAATAGCAAACCACCCTCAGTGTTAGCCCGGACCGGATGCGGAGAGTCCGTGCGGCTCCTTGCACCCCTCTCTCGAAGAGGCGGTGTCGGGACGGCGGTAGACGTCCCCGGGAAGCGCGTCCCGCTCGTCTGATACGACTCCTCCTTTGGCGATCAGTGACTGGTCGGCCATTGTCACCAGTGATGGATTGGTGCCGCCAATATTGGTGCGTGTCACCAGGCGTCACCGCAGGGTGCGGGGGAGAGCAGGGGGCGCCGGAGGGTGTCCAGTGCTTCGGAGCTCAGAAAGGGAGAGAAGCATCTAGTGGGCGGAGTCTTGGGTTCGAATTAGAGTTGCAAGTTTTCCAATGGCTGCTACCGGCACCGCCCCGCCCCACAAAAATTTTTTCTGGGATACCGGCATGTTACCACGCCCCCCCAAAAAAAAACCGCCAATTACCGGCATACCAAAAAAATGCATTCTTGATTCTGGCTCCCACCTACATGAGATGCCACATTTTGGCAATTTCAGTAACCGCCCCAGCCCCACCCAGCCCAGGCAGCCAACCCTGTATTACCAAAACTACCAGCACCTGATGTTGGCGAGTTGGCCCCACA
>NW_024883483.1:0-80000 GCF_019059575.1 Amphibalanus amphitrite | reverse complement strand
ATTTTTCGTGATGTTCTAGAGCTCCAGCTCATGAGCTATATGCCGCTTTGTTTGAAAGCGTCAACATTGGGGAAAATAGCCTCTGATGTCCTCCGGTGTAACTACTTTTAGTCCGATCTAAAATAACTGCAGTATGTTCTTTATGACTTTTTGGCGGTCTCTCGAAAGCCGCTTTACCACGTGCCGTTAGTCACTGCGTGGCCTAGCCCGCGACCTGGTGGGGGGGGCTATTTTTTGCCCCCCCTCCAGACTTTTCGATATATCTCCAGAACCGCTGCGCCGATCGTCACCAAACTTTCAGTACCCTCCCGGACATCAATTTTACACATTGTGACCAAATTTTTTTCCAAAGGCTATGATAGGTTGGCCGGAAATGACGTCAGAGTGACGTCATGTTCTGCCGTTTTCGACCCAAAAAAGGGTTTCGCGGGAAGAGCTGTCAGGCCTATAGCTTTGCAAATACAGAAAAATGACAAAGACATAAAAGCTGTAAATTAGACAGGGCTACAAAACTGCTATCTCGGATTTTTGAAATTTTTTGATTTTGACCCCCAAAAATCAAAAAATAGATTTTTTGAATATAACAATCGAAAAATCCAAAAAGTTTTTTGAATTTCGCAAAAACCGGAATATATGTGATAGCCCTTACCGCCTTCCATCCACATACCAAATTTGAGATTGATACCTCTTTTTTTTGGCGAAGTTATAGCGAAAAAACTGTTCAAAATTGATGACGTCAAATTTTCAAACTCAATTTTTAGCAATTCTAGACCCCGTAGCGCAAAACAAAGACCACCATTAGACTCCCCGTGACGAGCTGCATCGAATTAATACCCATTTTATGCAAAACTATCAACTTTAAAATTTGACCTTTTTTGGCCTGACCTTGACCTGACCTTGACCTGAACTTCACCAGAAAGTGACCTAAGCCGTACCTGATAGTCTTATAACCAACACCATTGAGTTAGAAATGAAAAATTGGCCATAAAACATGTATCACACAACCTTAGTAAAGTTGGGCTCATGTGACCTGACCTGTGACCCTTGGTGACCTGACCTGTGACCTGACCTGGTATTGCCAGTGACCTCTAATAGCAACATATCTACTAGGCAACTGACGCCCTACCGCTGATTCTTTGTTTGTTTGTTTGTTTTTTTTTTTTTTGTTTTGTTGGGTTAGGCCCTTTCGGTCGACAAGACCATTGCAGAGCCGGAAGGATGATAGGAATTAGGGGGAGACATTGGTCTGGGCAGGCATCCTAGTGAGTCGCCGGGGCTGAGCCCGTCCGAAGACAGGCCGCCCAGCCCCAAGGCACTCACTGCACCCGGCTACGGGGTGCGCTCCCTCGGGAGCAGCGGTGCCGCTACAAGGGAGCAGCCCGCATGAGATAAAGTTGCCTGTCCAGCCCGGAAGGGGGTTGTGGGGTGGAGGAGAAGGATTTCAGTATCCTGAGGATAGAAGCACGGATAGGTGTGACCGCTGATTCTCGACAAAATGCGTTTTCCTCGGTGTTATAGCGCATTCCCTAGAAGACCCGTGAACGGTGAAACATTTCATCTTTGACCTGACCTGTGACGTCATCGGTGACCCCGAGGTCAATGAAATTTGGTTTCCTTCGACAAATTTGACAGGCCTTTCGAACGCTTTTTGAATTTTGCGGATCCGTCCAGTAGTTTCGGAGATACGAGGGGGGGCCAAAAATAGCCCCCCCCCCCCACCAGTAGAGCACTTCACGGATAGGCTTTTTAGGATCCGGCCCGGCCCATATCCGGCAAGTCATATCCAGATCCGCCCATTATCCGCCTTTCTTTGAATATCAGAATCCGGCCCACCCATGGCCCGTATTGCAGCCAAACTTCCAAAAAATATCCGTAATAATCCGTTTCACCAATAACTGGTTTCACCCAAAACTGGACTAACAAATTCAATCTAAGGGACCAGACAGCCATACATCTCACAGACCATCATGGTTCCAAAAACCATGCTTATAAACCTAAAACCACATGAAAATCACCACATTGGTAAACTAGGTATCATCCTTCAATAGTAATACACAATTTCTCTAAGAAGTAAGAAGATAGGGAAGTTCAGGTCATCAAATCCATGTATGGTGGTAGTTAGTGAGTTACAAGTGCCCAACAGATATTACATAATTGTAATACCGCCCCATGCCCACTATCCACATCCCAGTCTTTACTCACCCACACGCAAAGTGCAAACTTCAGTGACTCCAGAAACTTTAGTGACTTGTTTCATAATAATTCTTATTCCATTCGGAGCTGACAGTCCCCCAATATGCGTGGTTTTTTCATCTAAGAATGTTAGATTGTCATTGCTACCTCGTATTTGTACCACGTATGTTCACATACGAAATGACAAGAAACGGGACAGGCTCATAAAGAAAGAACATTAGGTTAATTTTTAACTTCAATGTTGAATGTTAAAATTTTGATCCGTTTTGATCCGGGTTCAACCTTCAATTCCCAAATCCGGCCCGCCCATATCCGTTATTTTTTAACAAATTTAGAATCAAATCCTATCCGGTCCGCGGATTTATCCGTGGATAACGGATTTATCCGGCCCATGAAGTGCTCTACCCACCAGGTCGCGTTATAAACAGACCCCACCAGGGCGCGGGCTAGGGGACGAGCATAAGGGTACGAGAATGCTTCATTCCCCGACTAGATGTGTTACTATCAAACTACCACCCTAGCGCGGGATGTTTATTGACTTCTAAAACTTGCTTAAAAATGAAAATTCCGATTGGTACGTAGTACCATAGTGTAATAAATAACATTATTATATTATTTATTATTACTATTGTTATCTAACTATTACTATTGTTACTACTATTATTTATTATTACTATGTTATTTATTATTATTAGTTATTAATTAAAGTACGTACTCTCAGCAGCCCTAAGACTGATTTAGAATCACACATCTTATCTTTATCCGCAGCCGCTAGCTATCTCCTCATCCGAGTCACTCAGCGCCAGCATGGAGAGGATGGTCGTGAGAGATGGAGAAGGTGGAATAAGTACCTCTGCAGAAACAGCTGACGACGACGACGAAGATGATGACGACAGCGGCGAGGCAGCCACGTCCACCGGCTCTGCGGCAGCCGAGGACCTAACCGAGGCCGAGTCTCCTTCAGAAGCTGGCACTACCATCGACACAGAAGATGGAAGCGCTGAAATGGAGTCCAAACGTCCTCGCCGCCGTAGGAAGGGCGGCCGGGTCGGCTGCGCTGCCCAGGACGGCGGCAGGCGCAGGAGGAGGAAGCGCCCGGCTCAGGCGGAACCTGAAGAAGGCGAGGAGGACACCGTGGTGGCGGCCCCCGAGGGAGACGAGCCGACTGCGACTGCCCTTTAGTGTTGATTAGGCTGTTCGAGCCGAACCGAGATTCTGCTTGGTCCAAGGTTGCATTTTGGTGCACTTTCCTGGACTGGCAGGACTCTCATCCGTCGATGAATTCACTCTTTATGCCGAAACAGGACAATGACTTTGATCGACAACTGACTTTGACTTCGGGCCGTCTGTGTCTGTTTGTGTCGTAGTCAGTGCAACTGCACCAGCAAATACCACTGGGCGTTCAAATAAATTCAGACACCTGTGAGCACGGGTTTTTCCTCACATTCGGCTGTGACACCGCACACCATAATAATCCATTGTGCAGTTATTGCGAATCGTGCAATGCAAAATATAAATTGATATGCTTATCAATGGTAACCGTGTTTGTTTTATGAGGAGATGCACAATAAAGACCATGCAAACACTAAACAGCATTTCTTGAATTGTAATTTGTAGGTACTGCCAGTGGCGGATCCAGGGGGGGGGGGGGCAAAATGGGCATTTGCCCCCCCAAACGGCATGATTTTAACATTACGCCTATGGACGATGCATGGAAAGAATCGATAATTTTTATGGTTTGCCCCCCCCCCCCCCAAAAAAAAAACTCTGAGCTGGATCCGCCTCTGGGTACTGCTCGAGTGTCATCCACAATATGTTCGGCGAAATTTGACGGCTTACGCTCTTCGCCTGTCGCCAAAAGTTATACAAGGAACTGTAGTAGTCGCTATATGTATGATTTACCCGCGCCACGCTTGGCTTTTCAAAAGTAGACTCCCGCCGCTGGGGGACAGATTCTGAAGTCCTTCTTCCTTCCGAAAGGATAGTCGTAGAAAGACGGGGAAAACAGCAATCGAAAACTCGCAACAAGACAAACCCTTGGAGTACAATTTTTGAAAGTAGGTCACAGGTCGGTTCAAGGTCAGGCCAAGGGAAAAATTGCATTTTTCCCTCTGGAACTCTTCTAGATCACTGGCTTTGGAGCCCAGCTGGCGAGAAATGGGCTGAGATTGATCACCCTAAACGCTTTCTTAGGCTTCCAAGACAATATGTGTTGGATAAGATGCCATGTGTAAAGGTCAAGGTCAAGGTAAAGTCAGGTCATCAAGTACGAAATGCAGAATAGGATTTATGCGACACATGTTTTCTGCGTCATTTTAGTTTGCTAATTGCTAATAAAACTCGATGGGCATACGCAATTAGTAATATTGACCATATTTAGATGAAGTTCATGTCGAGGTCAGGTCAGGATAGGATTAAATGAGGTCAAATTTAGAAGTTGATTCTTTAGACCCAAAAAGGTGTCTATCTGAAACAATATGTCACGACAAATATCGGTATAGGTAGGGGAGAGTGGGGTAATTTGGCCGCTTTTTTTAGAAAACGATGTAACTAAAAATCGACAACACATTTCTGCATTTTCTCAACGCTGACAGGTGTGGCATACATTTTACTTTCTTTGACAGTACACTTGAAATGATTAACTACTTAAATTGAAATTGTGGCGTATTACAAAGGTCTGCAAAGCGGCCAAATTGCCCCACTAGCAGGGTTATTTGGCCGGGGGTGTGGGGCAATTTGGCCGGTGTTAGTTTGAGGCCATGATTTTTGTTATAGGTGAGTCAGCTTCACATTCAGCAATGACGCGTGTCCTACGACGCATTTGAAGCATTTTGGAGGTTGGCTCGGCCGTCACAGGGGTCGAAAATAGTCAAAATAGCGGCTCTAGATGCGATGACAGTTTTTTACGAACAACTTTTGAAGTAATCAAGCTAGGCCAAAACTTAAAGTACCACGTAATTCTCCCGTCATTCCGCATCGAAACATGTATGTGTTGACCTCGAGAGGTCAAGGTCAAAGGTTGGCTTCAGGTCACGTTACCTCAGGTCGCTTGACCTCAAGGTTACGTGAGTTCAAGGTCATTATGTATATCATTCGATGCGCCTTGACGAGCTGAACACAATGAGACCATTTGCACGGCTGTATCTTTTTTCTGTAAGTATTTATTAGCCAAAAGGCGTTAGGTAACCTTTGATGACGTCACATGCCCTTACAGCTGTCCAGTAGGGAATATGGCATCAAGGTAGTCAAAGTTGGTCATGAATTATGTCCTTTATGGTATAATTGACCATGACAACTCGGCCGTCCCAGCATAGTGACTCTGAGTGCACCGGCCAAGTTGCCCCGCTAGTCCCGGCCAAATAACCCCACATTGCCATTCTGAAACTTTTTGTCTATAAAGTCGTCATGGCTGTACAGAACTAGATGAAATTGCTCTTGGAACCGCTGAACACCCAAAAAATAGCGCTATAATGTTGGAATTCGTTTACAGCCCAAATACTACCTACATGTTATACAAATTTTTAAACGGAAATAAAAGTTACCATTTTCTAACGTAATTAACCTTTTATTAATTTTTAATAAAACTATAGGGGGGAAAGTTTTGACATTTGTTCTCGAGTTAGTTCTGCTGATGACAAATGAATAGAGACTAAAGTTATTTCATTCACTTTTATCAGCTTTCGTACAGGTGGGGGCGGCCAATTTACACCACCGGCCAAATTACCCCACTCTCCCCTACACCAAGAAGCAAGGCCCTATATACCCCCTAAGAAGTTGGTATCCGAGTGGCATTTCTAGCTGTAAGGTTTGTCGTTGCAGCCTGAGTTCGCGACCGTTGCTTGTATCGGACGCAGTGCGAACGCCGAACATGGTGATGCTGTAAGGTTTTCCACGGTCGTCAATGGCGCCGACTAGACAATACGTGTACAAATGAACGGGTTTATGGATGCGGCTACCATGAGGAGGAAGACCCCTGCAACAGAGCGGTCAGGTGCCATTTGAAATGTTTATCGCTGAGTTTATCGCTGTGTCAGTCACGGGACCGGGCCGTGTCCCGTATCGCCGGATGCGGCGCCGTCTGATAGAGGCCAGTCGCACCGAGCTCTGCAGACGTCCTGCCAGCTCCGAGCCGTCAGTCCGAGCTCGGCAGTCGGCGCTGGAGGTTTGCTTTCTCTGCACCAGTGTCAACATGTCGGCCCTCAGCGGCAGAGTGGCGACGCTCCTAGCTTTGAACACGCTGATCGTGACGGCTGGCTGTGCCGAGGGCAAGTCTATACCGTTGCCAAAGTTCATAAAGCTGGCGGTGCACTCTGAGCTGCAGCCAATCATCAGCCTACTGCAGTCGGGACAAGAACAGCTGGAGAGCAGGCTAGAGTCGAGGACGGAG
Source organism: Amphibalanus amphitrite (assembly GCF_019059575.1). Lineage (NCBI taxonomy): Eukaryota > Metazoa > Arthropoda > Thecostraca > Balanomorpha > Balanidae > Amphibalanus > Amphibalanus amphitrite. Next base: position 73,420 of record NW_024883483.1, on the reverse strand, counting down.
GCTCTGGAGCGCGGAATGGAGTCACGCTTGGAGTCCATCGAAGACAGGCTGACTCTGCTCAACTCCCGAATGGAGGAGCTGACCGGCCGACTGGACGGCCAGCAGACTCAGCTAGACGAGGTCATCACACAGCTGAACGGCCAGAACTCCCAGCACGACGAGAACACTGTCACAGGGAACGAGCACACAGAACGACTGAGCGCGCAAACAAAGAGCCAGACCGAAACCAAAGAGCAGGGCAGGGAAGGATAGGGCACGGTAAAGGAAACGAAAAGAAAGAAAGGTTGGCGCCACAGTCGTCGCGTCAACAATTGGGACTTGACACACACATCAGATTCCCCTTGGGGGGGAATTTACGCGAGGCGGAGGGGGCGGCGGGCCGGGGGCGGGGAGAGACGGGACACCGCGCGACGGCAAGGTACCGCCGTGTGCGGCAACGGGGGGGGGGGGGGCTGAGACCAGACATGAGCCGACTCACCGACCTCTCCAGTGACCTGACCCGGACCCACCGACCTTTACAGTGACCTCACCCGGACCCACCGGCCTCTCAAGTGAGCTGACTCGGACCCACCGACGCCCACTCCATACTGCGCCGCTCGGCCGAGCAGATAGCTGTTCCGCCCCGCCCCCCTCCCCGGACCGTCGTCGGGTCCACCGCACCATGCTGCCTGCGGCTCTGGGACTCGGCGGTGTTGTCCCGGCTATCTGACGTCCTTCCTGTCGGGCCGCAGCTGCAGCGGCGCGGTCACCGTCCCTGTGCGGAGCTCGGCGGTTGGTGTCAGCCCGCTGTCGGTCAGCAGCCCGTCCGTCCCTGTGTGGTGACTCTGTCCTGGTGAGACGGTGACCGGCGGACTCACCGTGTGTCCCCGTACTGAACGGGCATCCCCATAGACAGACTGACCGGCTACAGGCACAGTCTCACGGTTGGTTGCGGACCGGATCCAGGCCGCGGGCCGTAGGTTGCCGAGCCCTGTTTTAGAGGGTGCAAAAAGGTAAACATAGCCTGCCAGATGCCAGTGCCTTCATGTTTAATAAGGCCTGGTTGTTGTTGCTTTTGCATGACTGACGCATTAGTCCGTCAGAAGTTGTGACTTATTACAGTTTGACATGTTGTTTCCATAGGTACGTACCTATCCATTAGCCATTCGCGCTAAGGTTATGCTTGCTTTATCTTTTGACACATTTGCTCCACATACTATGACGTTATGGGCGCAAAATGACCCCAGTAGTCGGCGCGCCGTAAAGCTCCAATAAACAAACAACAACAAGGTTGTTGTTTGTTTCCCGGACGCACTGAAAATTGCAGTGGTAAAACCAATTTATAAAGCTGGGGATAAAACATCATTTAGTAACTATAGGCCTATAAGCATTCTACCATACCTATCTAAGATACTTGAAAAGATTATTCACGAAAGAACGACAAGATATCTACTTGATGCCCTTATTCTTAATCCATCTCAATTCGGGTTTCAAAAGAAAAAATCTACCTACATGCCCTTACTTTTGCTCCAAGATTACATCACTACCTCACTGGAAGCAGGCAAAATCATCTGTGGTATTTATCTGGATTTAAAGAAAGCCTTCGATACTGTCGATCATTCCATCTTGCTAAAAAAACTACATATCTATGGGTTTACTGGTCCACCATTACATCTCATTAAATCATACCTGACAAAAAGATTACAATGTGTGGAGTACCGTGAAATAAAATCTGAACTAAAAGAAATAAGTATTGGGGTTCCTCAAGGCTCTATATTAGGCCCGCTATTATTTCTTCTCTATATAAATGACTTACCAAACATAGCTAATAAGACATATATAAAATTTCTCCTTTATGCCGATGATACCGCAATCTTCTTCGAAGCCACAAACTTAAAAAGTCTGGAAAATATCATTAGATATGAATCTAAATTTGTCTGTTCCTGGCTACAAATGAATAAGCTTACCCTCAACACTCAAAAGACAGTATATCAAGTATACAGTAATGCCAACCAAGAATTTGAACTAGACATAAAATTTAATAATGACTGTATCAAAAAGGCAGACGCAGTTAAGTATTTGGGAGTATACATTGATCCAAAATTAAAGTGGTCAGTCCATATCGATTATCTTGCTTTGGCCATAAGCCGCAACATAGGAATCATAAACAGAATTAAATACTTATTGGACAGGAAATCACTTCTTTTGCTCTACAACTCATTAGTATTGCCCTACATAAACTACTGCACTGTCGTATGGGGCTTCACTTTTCCAACTTACCTAAACAAAATTGAAATCCTTCAAAAACGTATTATCAGAATCATTGATAATCAGCCTAGACTTGCTCATTCGGATCCCATTTTCAAAGCCCTAAACCTGCTAAAAGTAAAAGATATTGCTAAACAACAGCTTCTTCTAATTATGCATCGAAAGTTAAATGGATCTTTACCACCATCTCTTGAAACTCTTTTCTGTTTGCAGGCTGACCAAAACATCCAAACAAGAACTACGCACCACTTCCGAGAAACATTCACACGAAAATTATATCGCACAAAAACTGCCTTCTGGCAAGGTCCTCGACTTTGGAACAGCATTGTAGCACCCCACTTTTTGTTGTCAGAAATTCCTGAACTGTCGAAAGAAACTATTAAAAAACATACAAAAACGCAACTCATCCTCAATTATACATAGCACTGCACAGATGTACAAGGCCCTTTCATGTCAGTCTATTAAAATTTACATATTTTAACATTGATAAGTCCCTTTTAACAACAACACACAGTTAGAACAATATACCATGATACACCTTTTGCCACATCCATATGCTGTGACCTGGGGACTCGACCAGCAACAAGCTTTGCTTAGCTGGCCGAGATTCCCAGGTCACACCATAATATCACACTAATGCATGACCAGCCTTATTTTCAACTGCATGAATGAGACCCCTCTAACCCAATGTATAAATGAAAAGTATGAGTGTTCTTTTCGGGATCGTAGTGGGAGGTTCAGTCAATGACTCATTAGTCCATTGACTTCTTTCCGCCTTCTTCTTACACCATACTAACATCCCTGGCCCCTCTTTTGTGCTTATATTTGGTTTATTTCCACCTCTTAGCAGGGAGTGCCGCGACATTTATCTCCTCAGTTTTTCTGGTGTTAACGTAAGGGCTCTGTTGTCGCTGGGTTCGAGGGCGGGGGCACTCCTGGTCACCTGTTCATGGGTGGCGGTGTATTTCTTAAAAAAAAAGGTTATGTCATCTTCACTGAGCAGTACCTACACTGATGGGAAGTGGCTGCTACTATATGTCATAAATATGCGTAAGGGTTTGCTCACCTACCCTGGGCATCCTAGGCAGTTCTCCCCTATGCACCAAACTGTATGCTGGATTCAGCAAAGTGTTTTAGGGAGGGTTTACACTAGAGATGTCAATCGGATACCAACTTTTTGGTATACCGATACCAAACCGATACCAAATTGGTATTTGGTTACGGAGCGAGCGAAGCGAGCGGAGTCTTACGTAGAATAACGGAAATTTCTGAGTATGAGCGCCGGCCGTGGTCACGATTCTGCGACGCTTATATCTCAGCAACCACTTGACCGATTTACACGCGGTAATTTTTGTAGGGTAGCTTCATTCTTTCTACCAAGTATTGGACTATTCCAGATGCATGTGGGTGACCCCTTATGCACGTGCCACGTGCATAACGAAGAGGTGTCACTTTTGTAATAGTTGCAATATCTCGGTAACTACTGGGCCGATTGCGCTGAAAGTTGGCATGTAGGTAAGCACCCACTAGCCCTCGCCCGCACATGCCATTTTCCCATCCTAGAACGCACATGGGGGGGGGGGTTGCCACCCCCCGCGCCATTTCGTTCCTGTTGGAGATAGAGCTTAGCGGTAAAGACCAAAAAGATTCTTTGGGAAGAGACAAATCCAATGATACCCAGTTTTACCTTCTCAGGTCAGTCATTGACCTTCCAGGTCAGGTCAAACTAAAAAATGTTGCTGTTTTGGGTCAGCGTTGGATATCAAGTGCGCTGCTTATCAAATACCGATGACGATGCTGTTTTCTGGTGCCAAGCCAGCTAGAACCTCTTTGTCATACTACCCGACCAGAATTTTGCTGCTGAGGTCATTTCAGGTCAAGTTAGGTCAAGGTCAATTATATGTGTTTGTATGTCTGTGTGTGTTTGTGTGTATACTGATGTGTGTACCGATTGTTTTTGGGTCCATATTACATGAAATCATGATCTGAGAAGCTTTTACCAAAAATGCAGTCAAAAAACTTCACAAAAAGTAAATTCGGCTTGCCTTAAAACCCTCGAACGCACATGGGGGGGGGGGGTTGCCACCCCCCCCCCCCGGTAGTCTTTCTGCTCTGCACTCAACATTTTTAGAGCTAGAAGGCTGATTTTTCGTATAGCTGCTTCTCTATCCTTTTTTGATGTCCACTGAAAATTTCAAGTTTCTGTGGTTTTTGGTTTCGGAGATATGACCTTGTTTTTCAGGTCATGTCATGACCCAAATGGCCAATTCTCAACATCTTGCGTTGGCTATGGGCCTTGTGAGCTTCTGACACCTTGATTTCGGCCTTTTTTGCCAGTCTTACCTCCCACCTATCATGGAACATGTTGTTCGACGATGTACAGATGTCAAGGTCAAGGTCAAGGTCAACCTAGGTCATCTAAGATAATTGCGTTTTAGGCAAGCGGAATTTACTTTTTGTGAATTTTTTTACTGCATTTTTGGTAAAAGCTTCTCAGATCATTATTTCATGTAATATGGACACATAAACAATCGGTGCACACATCAGTATACACACAGACACACACAGACATACAAACACATATAATTGACCTTGACCTAACTTGACCTGAAATGACCTCAGCAGCAAAAACCTGGTCGGGTAGTGTGACAAAGTGGTTCTAGCTGGCTTGGCACCAGAAAACGGCATCGTCATCGGTATATGATAAGCAGCGCACTTGATATCCAGCGGTGACCCAAAACAGCAACATTTTTAGTTTGACCTGAGCTGGAAGGTCAATGACTGACCTGAGAAGGTAAAACTGGGTATCATTGGATTCGTCTCTTCCCAAAGAATCTTTTTGGTCTTTACCGCTAAGCTCTATCTCCAACAGGAACGAAATGGCGCGGGGGGTGGCACCCCCCCCCCCCCATGTGCGTTCTAGGATGGGAAAATGGCATGTGCGGGCGAGGGTTAAACGCAATTATCTTAGATGACCTAGGTTGACCTTGACCCTGACCTTGACCCCTGTACATCGTCGAACAACATGTTCCATGATAGGTGGGAGGTAAGACTGGCAAAAAAGGCCGAAATCAGGGTGTCAAAAGCTCACAAGGCCCATGGTAAACGCAAGATGTTGAGAATTGGCCATTTGGGTCATGACATGACCTGAAAAACACGGTCATATCTCCGAAACCAAAAATCACAGAAACTTGAAATTTTCAGTGGACATCAAGAAAGGATACAGGAGCAGCTATACGAAAAATCAGCTTTCTAACTCTAAAATGTTGAGTGCAGAGCAGAAAGACTACCTGGGGGGTTGGCAAGCCCCCCCCCCCCATGTGCGGGCGAGGGCTAGGCAATGCATATCCATGTGCCAGAGTTGGGGTGCTGCTGCACGTGCGCACGTGCAGGGGTCGATTCCAGACCTCGAGAAAGGCTCGACCGATTGCGCTCAAATTTGGTACACGGTTACGGAGCAGTTAGTAGGGTGCCGTGCACAAGTCAGTTGGGACCCATTTTGCACGTGCGCACGTGCAGGGTGCCGCTTCCAGATCTCGAGAACGGCTGAGCCGATTGTGCTCAAATTTGGCACATCGCTAGAGACCGGTTAGTAGGGTGCCGTGCCGTGCACAAGTCAGTTGGAGGTACCCCCTCGCAATTTCGCACGTGCAAGGCCCACCCTCTCGCTCGCTCCGTTATTCGCCCCAAAAGGCGTTATACTGGTATTTCAATCGTAATGTGTTTGGTATTTTGTTGGTATCATAAACCCTCACTAATGGCTAAGAAATCGGTAATAAGTTGGTATTTCCATAATTTTCCCAAGTTGGTTTGGTTTCGGTATTTTCCCGTGGTTTTGGTTGGTATTTGGTTTGGTATCGGTATTCCGATTTTCCGTAATTGACATCACTAGCTTACACTTGATGTTTGTTTCAGGTACTCTCAACAAGATGGATGATGTAATAATAATAAGTGATGATGACTATACTCCTCCTGCTGCTCAGCAACACAGAAAAGCCACATCAGACAGCAAGATAGACCAGACTGCTGGCTGCTCGCTGGCTGCCGGGCTCGGCGGGACCAAAGCCGTCTGCAGGCGGGGCGATGACGCGGAACCGCCCGAGCTCCGTGATCGTCACTTGTCGACCGGAAACTGCTCCAAGTCGGTCGCAGATGACCGGCCTGCCCGCTCCAGACGGCCGGCTGGTGCTATTGGCGGCGAGGAGGCCAACCCGGAGCCCAAGTGTGCCCGCTTGGACTCCCGGTGTCGCGGTGACCAGAAAACAGAAGAGACATCAGAGTCGAAACCGGAACCGGAACCGGAGCAGAAACCAGAACCGGACCCATGTAAAGATGGTCTGGAGGAGGTGTGCGCTCTGCTAAAGCCGCTGCTGTCCGGGCCCGAGCTGAAGATAGAGGCGAAGGTGCGGCGCCGCCACGCTGCCGTGCTGGCGGTGACCAGCGGTCATCCCGGGCGAGTCCAGCACCTGATTGGAGTGACGCGTCAGTGTGCCGAACGGCTACGTGCAGAGCCGGACCGCTGCTTCACCGTGGTGCGCGGCTTCCTAGAGCAGCTCGACCAGTTCAAGATCGTGGCATATTCGGCGCAGAGCTGCTCCGCGCCGCGAGTGGCGCTAAAAGCAAACGCCGCCGCTGACAACACTGAAACAGCAGCGACGGATAATGTCGCAAGAGCAGCAGACAAAGTTGACAAATCGAAGAAAGCTAATTTAAATGACGCACCAAAGGCATCACCCTCTCCCTTTGCAACGGTGGACGGCTCAGCAGCGCCTTCTGAGCAGAACGAGAGGGAAAAACGTCGACATCGACGTCACGTGGCCAAGTTAGAGAAGACGCTGCGCCGGCTGGAGCGCGAAATCGTGCGTCAGGATAAGCTGGAGGTGGACTGGGATGACGCCGCCTGCTCGGCTTACATCGTGGGTGCCCGCCTAAAGCGGCGCTACGTGCGGGTGTATCGCTACTACTGCCGGCTGGTGGGCGCCACCGAGGAGGCTGAGAAACTCGACTGGCAGCCAATCCGCTTCCACGGCACCGGCTACTCGCAGATCAACCGGCGCATCGAGAAGTTCGTCAACCGCAATCGCGAGTTCCCCGACTTCACGGACGTGCTGAGCCTGATCAAGCAGGCCAACCAGCACTGTCGGCTGCATCTGGGCCCGACGGCGCTGCACGACCAGGCCGAGAGGGCGTTCCTGCAGATCGGGACGCTGCTACAGAAGCAGCGCCGCGTTGCGCTCGCCGAGTCCATGGATGCGCTGACGGGCACTGAAGACTGGCGTGGTTGCGATCCGTCGGCGACCGACCCGATTCTGGCCGAGAAGCTAGCTCAGAGCGCCGCCGAGGGCTCCAAGAGGCTCAATGAGAAGTTTAGTGACTTTGTACAGCGTCAGGAGTCGATGGCTGCTGAGCGGCGGATGAAGCGCGCCGAGTCGGACAAGGACGAAGACGGGAGGGAGGAGGAAGAGAACGAGGACGAGGATGAGGATCAGGAGGACGATGACACGGAGGAGTCTGAGGTGACGGACGAGGAGCTGGAGGCGAACCGCGAGGAGCCGGCTGGCGCCAATACCTTCGGGCTGGATTATAGTGATCAGGAGGGCGTCCCGATGGGCTAGAGTTGTCCGAAACAGTGGCTGTAATGGCGGCAAGAGATGGAAGCAGTGGATGGACCTGGAAATGGAGTGATGATTAACAGTTGGGAAAGACGAGTGATGCGCCTGATTCGCGTAGCGCGGTAAAGGTCGAAAATAGCGCAAAATCTGAGGCGATTGCTGATCTAGTGACTTGTCTTCAGAGTGCAGTGAGGACATGGCTCCCGAATTCAAGAAAGTTGAACTGCCTGCTGAGTCGCTGGACTTTGATACCAGGTCAGGTCACAGAGGTCAGGTCACTGGGGGATCACAATATGAAAGTGTCGTGTGATACATGTTTTATGGTCTATTTTACATGACAAATGCGATTATGTGGGTCAGGCAGCCTTTGGAGCCAGCTTAGGTCACGTTTTGGTATATAGCATTTTGCTATATTAAAAATTGCATTACTTTATGCTAGGGCTGTCATAATATGATGTGACCCTAAGCTTTAAAAATCACAGGATGATTATATAGGACTATTTTTAACCCGCGCCCCGTAGGGCTATCGGCGGACCCTACCGCCCGTAGGGGAGGGGCCGTTTCGCCCCCCCCCCCTAAGATCTCGGAAATTTACCGGCCGATTTTCAAAATTCAAACGGTGTTCGATAGCCCCACCGGGGAACTACCTTGTGACCAAATTTCATTGACCTAGGTCAAACCGATATTCGCGAAAAACTACAAGTAGGGGGGGGGGGTGTTCTAACACCCCCCCCCTCCCCAGCAGGGCGCGGGATAAAGCATAAAACTGAAGCGGGACACGAAAAAAATGACACGGGAATGGGACGCGGGAACGGAACACAATAACCGGACAATTTGTGAACAAAAACACAATAAGCAGATTCCGCTGGTGTACTCACGCCCGCTGGTGGTTGGCTTGCTCCTGAGGCCGGCGGTGCTGGTGGCGGTGCTGATAATGCAGGCAGGGGATCTGAAATAGATAAATATTTAGCACTTGCGCCATTTGTGGGTATACATCGTAACTCGTAGTTTTTTTTTTGTTTTTTTTTTATGACATGAAAACTGGCCTAGGTATCGCTTGCAAGATTCTTCACAATATTTCTAAGATGAAGGTAGATATATACTAACACTAAGCATACACAAAGCTCTTTGATATTACTATATCCTTTATCAATGTATTGATAACACATACACAATTCATGCGTGCCTTTTCACTGTCAATACAATACAGAAACACTCACGGAGGCTGGTGCTGGTGATTCCGGAGCCGGTGGTGCTGGTGCTGGTGCTGGTGATGGCTGGTGGTGATGGTGGACCTAAAATAGATGGTAATTTTCATCAATACTTGATCATATTTTTAACCCGCGCACCGACGGGGGTCTGCGCCAACTTCGCACCGAGCGACGGGGGGGGGGGGGGCGGATGACCGCCCCCCCCCCTGAGATCTCGAGAACGAAGCAAGATAGCGACAAGCGGTAAACGGCATCGGATACGCACGGACAAGGTCTGCAATTTTTACCGAGGTCATTTTCAGGTCAGGTCAAAGATGACGTCACAGGGGTCGAAAAAGTCAAAATGGCGGCGCTAGATATGGAGATAGTTTTTCTCGAATAACTTTCGAATTAGTCAAGATAGGAACAAACTAAGGGCATCATCGTGATCCTCTCGTCAATCCGCATCGAATGATATATGAGTTGACCTCGAAAGGTCAAGGTCAGAGGTTGGCCTCAGGTCACGTGACCTCGAGGTCATCATGTATATCTTCGATGCGTCTTGACGAGCTGAACACAATGAGACCATCCGCGCGGCTGTATCTTGTTCCTGTACGGAGTTATTGGCAAAAAACCGCTGGTGACCTTTGATGACGTCACATGACCTTACAGCTGCCCAACAGCAAAACAGACCTCAAGGTAGTGAAGGTTGATCGTATATGAAGTCATGTATGGTATATGGGGCCATTCCGACCCGTTTTAGTGGTAAAAACAGGGAGTTTATTTTTCCCCCGTTGACTTATAATGGGGAGGTCGCGAAATTGACCTGACCTTAGGTCACCGACATCAAAATTCCGAGATATACAAATTGTAGCTACTAATGACCTTATAACATCCTGCGACTTTCAAAGGCCTCCGACATCTACTGTAGCTCTGGCACGGTGACAAAGTTGCAAAAAAGTGACTTGAGGTTGGGTCATTCAAAGTGACCTGGTGACCTGACCTTGAAAGTTAGGAGGTTCAAACTTGCACACCATGTGCAAAATTGATGAGAGAATAGTCGTACCAAGTTTCGTGGCGCTACGCGCCGCGGTTTTCCCGCTATTTGCGAAAAACCTCAGGAGGGCGGATCAAACCTGTGACGTCATCGGTTTGACCCAGGTCAATGAAATTTGGTCACAAGGTAGTTCCCGGGTGAGGCTATCGAACGCCGTTTGAATTTTGAAAATCAGCCGATAACTTTCCGAGATCTTAGGGGGGGCCGAAACGACCCCCCCCCCCTACGGGTGGTAGGGTCCGCCGGTAGCCCTACGGGGCGCGGGTTAACCCGCGCCCCACTGGGGTCTGCGTATAACACGCCCTACTGGGGGGAGGGGCTATTCATAGCCCCCTCTTAACTCCGAAACTACTGGGCCGATCGTCAAATTCAAATGGCTTCTGATAGCCCCGGAAAAACTGTTAGGTGGAACCTAATTTCATTGACCTCGAGGTCACTGATGACGTCACAGGTCAGATAAAAGTAAAAGTTATCGATATTTGGCTTGTTCATGTTTTGGGCTCTGGCTGCCGTCTTACACGTCAGATCAGGCTGATTTTTTGTTCAAACACTCGTGAACAGATGCTTTAGATATCCTGAGGATACCAAACTTGTACTTTGATTTTCAGGTCAGGGTCAGGTCATCATAGGTCACGGAAACCTTTGTCATAAGTCGGTCACGTGACACATGTTTTATGGTCCATTTAGGCCATATATTTCAAATTCGGTGTTGCCTGTGTCATTTGAGGCCATTTTCATCTGAATATAGCTGAGGTCAGGTCACTCAGGTCACTCAGGTAAAAAAAGGTCAAATTTCAAAATTGAAATTTTTGAATAAAACGTATGTCTATCGGATGCAGTTTGAGCTCAGAAACACGATGGTGCTATTTATATTGATGCACGATGTCAGATACGTACAGAAAAATTGATTTGAAAAAAAATGTGATCTTTTTTGCTATAATGCGTATAACTTGGCCATTTTTGAAGATATCTGGCTAAAACTTGCTAGAGTAAGTCATTAGCATGTGTTCTATTATATATTCGCTTTTTCGAAAAGTCAAAAAGTTTTTGAAAATAAATATAAAATATAAGTTTTGAATTTTAATATTATTAATTTTCGAAATTTTCAAAATTTAGCAAATTCGAGATAGCAGTTTGATAGCACAGTTCATTATAAGTCCTCCCATGCAAAGAAATTGGATCTAGCTAAAAAATTGAGCTCTTGGGAGTCATTCCCGTGGTTCAATGTTTTGCGTCGAAATTGGCCGAACATGACGTCACTCTGACGTCATTTCCGGCCGACCTATCATAGATACGAAGTTCACATTTTGACCCAAGGTGTCAAATTGATGCAGCCGAAAGTACTAAAAGTTTGGCGGCGATATGTCAAGCGGTTTAGAAGTTATTGCAGAAAAACGGGAGGGGGGCTATGAATAGCCCCCCCCCCCTGGGGCGCGGGTTAAAACACTGAAATAAATTCATAAAATGAAGATATTTGCTGTACAAGAAATGAGGTGCAGATTTGGTCAAAATAGGTGCATTCGCCGGATAGCCCGTCGTGAAAACGGCTTATATTGACCATATTTAGATGAAGTTCATGTCGAGCTCAGGTCAGGATAGGATTAACCCGCGCCCCGCTGAGGTCTGCCGACCAACGCGCCCTGCTGGGGGGGGGGCAACTTGCCCCCCCCCTAAGATCTCGAGAACCACGCAACATAGCGACAAGCGGCAAACGGTGTTGCATAGCCCCATCAGGGAACTACCTTGTGACCCAATTTCGTTGACCTAGGTAAAACCGATGACCTCACAGGTCAGGTCAAAGGTCGAATTTTCACCGTTTACAGGCATTTCAAGAAATGCGATAGGCGTTATCACAAGTGTATTCGCGGCCATTGGGGCGACGTAAGAAAAGAAGAAAACAACTGGCCCCAAGAACTTTAAATTATCAGTTAGCATGCACATTTTCCTTGATATGTAGAGAATTTACCATTAATTGTTAGAGAAAATTGCATTTAAAATCTTCCATTTATGCTTTTTTCATCGTTTGCACAGTATGTTCTTTTACTAAGCTAGAAACACTTATTAGAAATAGTTCCCGCATCATCAAGAACAATAGGGAAGGCTTGAAGTGAATACAATAATCTAAACGGCTTTGTAATCCATGTGAAGACACTTCTAAAATTGCCTGTAGAAATATTAAAGGCATAAGTTCAACTTTTTCACAAGACGGATGGCTATAAACCTATTCAGCGTGTGACAACTCAGCCGGTATTTCGTCGCCTACAGCCCAGCTTTCCCTAGTGACCGATAGAGGCGCTGCTATCGATGTCCGCCCGTGCCGCCTAACGGCGTTGTAAAATCGAGTAAAATGCATTTCATTGAAAATCATCGATTGGGAAACGTTCGTCAAACACACATTTTGCTATTTGAAGTCACTGATACCACGTCAGGTCACAGCTCGGTCAGGTCACTGAGGGTCACAATATGAAAATATCATGTGATGCATGTTTATGGTCCATTTTTCATGACAAATACGATTATGTGGGTCAGGCAGCCTTTGGGGTCAGTTTAGATTATGTTCCGGTGAAAGTCAGGGCAAGGTCAGGTCAAGGTCAGGTCAAATTAGGTCAGATTTCAAAGTTGATATTTTTGCATAAAATGGGTATCAATTCGATTCAACTCGTCACGTCACAAGGAGTTCAACGGTGTTTTTTGTTTTGCGCTACGTGGTCTAGAATTGCTAAAAATTGAGTTTAAAAATATGACGTCATCAATTTTGAACAGTTTTTTTTTTCGCTATAACTTGGCCAAAAAAGAAGGTATCGATCTAAAATTTGATATGTATATAGAAGAGCGCAAGGACCATCACATACATACCGGTTTTTTGAAATTCGAAAATTTTTTGGGATTTTTGAGTTTTTCTTAAAAAATCAATTTTTTGATTTTTTGTTCATAATCCAAACATTTTGAAAATCCGAGATAGCTGTATTGTATCGCTGTCTATTGTCTACATGACCATTTAAAGAACTTTGAAATTGCTTGGTAACTGTAGCTTTTGTGAGCGTTTCAAGATTTCATGTTTTTTGCTCATTTTTGTTCGAACATGACCTCAGTTTCACCTCAAAAACTCCTGACCTAAGGTGACCTAAGACTTGAAATTTAATGTAAAGGTGTCAAATTGATGCCCAGAAAGGTACTGAAAATTTGGCGGCGCTGCGCGCCGCCGTTTTCTTGCTATTTAGGAAAAACCACTGGGGGGGGGGGGCAAATTGCCCTCCACGCGGGGCGAGGGTTAAATGAGGTCAAATTTAGAAGTTGATTCTTTAAACCCAAAAAGGTGTCTATCTGAAACAATATTTCACGACAAATATCGGTATATGTACACCAAGAAGTCGGTATCCGAGTGGCATTTCTAGCTGTAAGGTTTGTCGTTGCAGCCTGAGTTCGCGACCGTTGCTTGCGCAGTGCGAACGCCGAACATGCTGATGCTGCAAAAATTCTCCACGGTCGTCAATGGCGCCGACTAGACAATACGTGCACATATGAAGGGGCTAATGGATGTGGCTGCCATGAGGAGGAGAAAGACCCCTGCAACAGAGCGGTCAGGTGCCATTTGAAATGTTTATCGCTGAGTTTATCGCTGTGTCAGTCACGGGACCGGGCCGTGTCCCGTATCGCCGGATGCGGCGCCGTCTGATAGAGGCCAGTCGCACCGAGCTCTGCAGACGTCCTGCCAGCTCCGAGCCGTCAGTCCGAGCTCGGCAGTCGGCGCTGGAGGTTTGCTTTCTCTGCACCAGTGTCAACATGTCGGCCCTCAGCGGCAGAGTGGCGACGTTCCTAGCTTTGAGCACGCTGATCGTGATGGCTGGCTGTGCCGAGGGCAAGTCCATACCGTTGACAAAAATCATAAAGCAGATAAAGCAGGCAGTGCACTCTGAGCTGCAGCCAATCATCAGCCAACTGCAGTCGGGACAAGAACAGCTGGAGATCACGCTGGAGTCGAGGATGGCGACTTTAGAACGCAGAATGGAGTCACAGTTGGAGTCCATCGAGGTTAAGCTGACTCTGCTCGGTTCTCGAGTTGAGGAGCTGACTAGCCGACTGGACGGCCAGCAGACTCAGCTAGACGAGGTCATCACACAGCTGATCGGCCAGAACTCCCAGCACGACGAGAAGACTGTCACAGGGAACGAGCACACAGAACAACTGAGAGCTATCGCCATCACCATGGAAAAATATAATACAGAAATGCGTAAATTGGCTACGAGGCTCGACAGTCAGCAGTCACAGCTGAACAAACTCAGCAGTCTACTCAGCGAACAAAAAACCATGGACGGCGACGTTGCAGTGACTATGAATAACGATACAGTGAAGCAGAAACACCCACGTGATTGCAGCGACCTGCCTGCCGGCTCCCCATCTGGAGTTTACCTCATTCGGCCCGGTGTTGACAGTCAACAACCATACGTCGAAGCGTTCTGCGATATGGAAACTGCCGAAGGGAACTGGACGGTGATCCAGCGGAGAGACGACATCCAACCCCGCCAGAATTTCTTCCTCGGATGGTCGGATTATAAGAAAGGATTCGGAAATGTAACCCAGGAATTCTGGTGGGGCTTGGAAAAGATAAGGCAGCTGACGTCGTCAAAGGACCGACGGTACGAGCTCCGTATTGACCTAGAGGCGTTTAACGGCAGGCAGGCATACGCTTTGTATCAAGGATTCGCCATCTCTTCCGAACTGGATGGCTACAGATCGAGGATTTCCAACTACTCGGGAAATGCCGGGGATGGTCTGCAGTATGGCGTCAATGAGAAGTTCTCGACCTATGACCGTGACCAGGACGGCTCGTCGCACTATAACTGTGCGCAACGCGTCCAGGGGGCCTGGTGGTTTGGCAGGGTGTGCGGATACAGCACCATAAACGGGCCGTACCAGGACAGCCGTAGCAGCGACTGGGCTGGAATATGGTGGGTCATGTGGAGGGGACTGGACTCACCGAAGAAGACCGAGATGAAAATCAGGCCAACATAGGTGATTTACATCAAAGGACATCACAGTGATGTACAGGGTGGGGCAGCATAATCGGGAATGCTTTTTGGGCTCTAATCATGAGTAGGCATGACATTATTTTGATAAATTATAGCATGGCAATGAAACGCCCAAAAGTTGTGCATCATCTAACATGACTACATCCATGAGCATGCAACCTCCTGGAAAAGAGCAGCAAAATAGTTCGACGGTGCTCCAAGTGCTTTGCGCGCGCCCATAGACACTAGAGTTCTGCACGGCTGCAATTTTCCACAGCCTAGCCGCCCCGCAGCCGTGGCTCCACAGCCACAGCCGCCCACAGCCGTGGCAAACTGTGGGCAGCCAGCCGTCAGCCGGCCGTGGATACTTTCAATGAAATGCAACCAAATAGTATATAATAAGTTGTTTTTAGTTGAAACATATAGCCAAAAGCACATTGCAATCGGCTATAGATTCTCAAGCTCATGAAGCATCATAGGTTAAGTGGTTGTGTATCTGGCTTTAGGCCGAAGGCCTGAAGCCTGATGCGCAACGCATGCCTATTGCCTACACAAGCCCTTGCAAGGGGTTAAGAAAGATGGGTAGGTACCTAGGTACCTACAACAACAGAAACAATAAACAACGAACCAGAATAGAAGCACTAGCAGTGTAGACATCTAATGCCAAATCCTGAAGCATGGTTGTGGGACAGAACAACAGACCATGATGCTTTTCATTATCAATGTTAGGTATGGAAAATGAAACTCAAGTTGATGGACTGTCAAACAGAGATTGTCTAGTCAAAACTCTTGCTTCTTTCTTACCTTGCATATTTTCTGGGGTGTGATATGCCAGACTTGAAGCAGCCTTCTGGGCAAGTCTCAAACTAATTTGATATGCAAGGCATCAAAACACTAGTGAGCATCCAAGAAAGAAAAACATTCTTCTATTTTGATTTTTCCAAATAATGATCTTCGCTCAAATCCCCCAAGGACGTGCGAGCCACAATTACCTCTTTTAATCAAAAATTTTACTTGAGTTTTTAATGACGTCAATAGCAAAGAAGTGGCAATAAATTGTTTTGTGTCACTATAAACAGCCATAAAAATTATAATTAATAAATAATAATGCTACGTAGTCAAAAACTTGCTTTCAAATAAAGAGTAAGTATCAAATTTATACATTTTCAGAAGAAGACGTCATTTTATTAGTAAAGTCAACAGCTCGCGTAAGAAATATTGTGTTCAGGGTTTTCACCGTCATGTGAATTACGTGTTCAGGGTTTTCACCATCATGTGAATTAACCGTAAGTAAGGTTCATGTTCACTTATAATCTAATTCCATTGGCTTATTTGATCAGCATTTTCTGTTAGCGGTCACTCACACACCAGTTAGAACATAAAGCGCCAGTTTTATATTATGTAATTGGACTTGCCGAAAATCCAGAAATACATCTAAGAGTTATGTTAGATAATATTTTATGAAGCCTTTACCTGCCTTTACCTAGGCGTGATTTCTTTTTCTATTACCTGAAAGAATTATTGAACGCTCATCTTCAATAGCTGTAAGGTGCTCTCCTAATGACCAGGTGAGATTGATTTGAGAGGGATGTGACAATGCAACATGCTGCATTTTCTGAAACTGTCAAGCTCTTGATGATGAAGGAACAATTGGTACCTATAATTAGTATTCTGTACCAGAGTGCAAACTCCCCTACAACAAATGGTAAAACCATTACAGGTTTTCAAAGGCTTCACCACTTTCAATGTTGCTGGGCATCCTTTGCATGAATTTTACAGGCTAGACTGCTTATCAGAATGTGAGATTAAGGATTTAAAATTTTATATTGGAGTACTTAAGATTGAGCTTGAAATCTCACAGCCGTGGCCACAGCCGTAGCCGTGTTCTTGGAGATATTTGCAGCCGCCCCGGCCCACAGCCGTGGGGCTGCAGCCAGCCGCGGCTGCAGCCGGCCGGTGCAGACCTCTAATAGACACTAATGTTAAACGAGTAAAACGAGAACATTTTGTTGAAACCCCTGCAATTCCACGTAAAGGTTGCTGGACAGGTCAACGTGTTATCACGGACAATAAGGATTGTGTGGGAATACTTAGGACAAAAGGTTAACGTAATCGTCGTAAAAATAACTCTTAGCAGAGGACATACAGATGACTCACTTGAATATAAGGAAGACGCTCTTGAGCATATTAAAAAGAAACAATGTTCAAAACTTCAGCGACCAAAAATCTCACCACCGACTGGAATACGACAAAAAAGAATGGCAAGCCATATAGGGGATTGTATCGAGAATATTCCAGCGGTCATGCCAAGGCCGTATAAGAGAGGTAGAATCATCCCGCGATTTCCAATGGACCGGTCGCTAAGCATTAGCGTGACGTCACTGGTGGAGACCGGGCGGCGCCCGGCTCCAAGCTGTACGTCGGGTACATTTGGCACCGTATAGTTGTTATTACTGAACGTAATGACAACTAATGACTCTTAATAACTTTTTTACTCAACTAAAGCTGATTTCCTTGCCGGTACATTGCCGACCCGAGCCCCAGGGTTGACAATCATGGGATATGGGTCGGATGGGCGACCTCGCGACGGGAGAAGGAACAATTGCAATTGTTGTGCCCGCACCGCCGATTGCATTCTCTATCTGCATCGGGGGGGGGGGGGGGGAGCAGGGGGCACGTGCCCCCATCGGATCAGGGGGCCTCTCGGGCCCGAGGGGCCTTGCGACGCCAATTGGCGGCTGAGGGTCTACGCTGGCATCTTTCGACTCAGAAGGGCCCCACAGGGCTCTGAAGAACACCTTATGTGCTCCGAAGAGCCACACTTCTATCCATAAGAGCCCCACACCGGCTTTTTAGTGTCCCTTGTCGGCCTTTGAGGGCCCCTTGCCGGCTTCTCAGGGCCTATTGGCGACCTCTGAGGGCTACTTGCCGGCCTCTGAGGGCCCTTACCGGCCTATCAGGGACCAGCAGCTCTAAGGGTTCCACAAACGCCTGCGATGACCCCCTAAACCAATGGTTGAAGGCCCCCACAACGGCGCCTGCGAGGGCCCTCACCGGCGGCTGTGAAGGCCTCACACCGGTGCCTAGCTGAGGGCCCCACACTGCCACCTCTGAGTGCGACCGGCACCCTTGAATGAGGTCCCGAAACCAGTGCTTCTTATCGGCGGCTCTGGGGGCTCAACGCCGGAGCCTCTGACGGCCTCAGACGGGACCTGCGCATCGGACGGCCACTCACCGGTGACTTTTGAAGGCCCCACACCGACGACTCTGAGGGCCCCACTGGCGTTTGAATGTATCTTGCTGGTCTCTAAGGACTCCACAGGGCTCCCGAAGGCACCGCAGACCTCTTGAGAGCCCCTGTCGGCCTGTAAAGGGTTCGAGCCAGCAGCTCTAAGGGTCCCGCACCCGACTGGGACAACCCCACACTGCAGTGTCTCTGAGGGCCAACAACGGCAACGGTGAGGACCCTCACCGGCGCCTCTAAGGGCCCACAGTGGCAACTCTGGGGACCCCGCACCAATGCATCTGAGAGCCTCACACCGGTACCTGTGAGGGCCCACACCAGTGCCTCCAAAGGCTTCATAACCGGCGGCCCTGAGGGCCCTACACAGGTGATTTTGAGGGGCCTACCGAAGGCATCACACAATCCCTTAGTCTCGCTGAGCTTCTATCCCAATCCCATACCGGCTTCTATCCCAATTCCGGCTCAACTAATTAGCAGTCCCCCCCCCCATGGGTCAGCAGCGCCGCGCCGGTGCCGGGGGCCAGCGCCATCGGGGCGGCAGTCGGCCACGCGCACTCAATGGTTAGCGCTTAGCACCGACGGCTAGCGCACGTCCGGTGTGTTATCGGCCGTGAGCCGCTCCAAAACGGCTGCAGTAACTAGTCGATATAGGTAGTAAGCAGATGCAGAGATGCAGGTGGATTGATGACCGGCAAGCTTTTGTGTTTTACGAGAGTGAAGGGTCGAAGTCGGCTGCTAAGTGGTGAGCGGATTTTATCAGATGCCGGTTCACCATGACCTTTGTCCGGGTCCTGGTACCCTGACGCACTCTTGGAGAGCCGAATCACAGCAAAAATCCACCCACGACTGTATCTATACGGCTTACGCTTTTCTGAAAACGTCTGCGTTTGGCGTTCTACGGGCCCGGCCGGCCGCACCGGCCCCGATTGGCGGTCCTCCAGTGACGTCACCGGTAGTGTTAAGCTGATTGGCGAATAATACATGGGAAGAACCGGGACGACATCCCCCTGGGTCATGCAAAGTAAACATCCTGTTGGGGTGATGGACCTATGGGTGGTCTTCAAGGGAGGTGCACGTGGTGCACCCTACTTCATCGAGCCCAGATAAAATGAGCACCTCTGGTAAATACATCCGCACTGTGGCAGACTCATGTGGAGCCGTCGGAACAGAGGATCACTGACGGTCCAGATCACGACTTACGAGGACTCTGTCCGTGCTGGTACTGCAGTGAGGACGACATGTTATTGTGTAGGGCACCTCCACCTGAGATGAACCAAAAACTTCTGGTCCTTCAACTCCGCCGATTTAAATCCGACCAAATTCTTTACATGGAGCGTTTTTTGGTAGAAGGTTAATGAACAACTTATCATCAGTAAAGACGGTCTTCAGTGCAAGGTACGATGCTGATGGGCGATCATGGACAAGCAGGAGGTTGCACGTGCATGCGCGTGCTTTTGGACCCGCCTTGAGAAGGTCATCGACGCCGAGGGCGGTCACATAGGATGAGAGATAGGTAAAAGGTGACCAATTGATGGGATGTTGCTAAAATAGTGCTTGGAGCTGTATTTTTAAATTCATGACCAAATAATCCCGTTTGATATTTATTCCCGATTATGCTGCCCCACCCTGTACATATATTGTATTACCGGTGACACACGCACAGTGCGGCAGTCACGATTATTTACAAGTACACTGCACTACCATGTACTGTGAGGGTCAGAATAAGAATGTATTTGTGAATTGTGAGTGTCACTTAACCCTCGCATGTGTGCGGCGTTTGCCAGCTTCTAATGTGTAGGGGGGGGGGGGGTCGGTTGGACCCCCCCCCCTTGCCATTTGGCCCCTGATCGAGCTAGAGCTTCGCGGAAAAAACGAGCGTGTTGCCCGTGACGAGAGGAAGCCGATGATACCCAATTTTAAGGTCCTAGATCATTGGTTGACCTTCCAGGTCAGGTCAATGACCCAAAGTCGGGAAAATCGGGACCTGTTAGAAAGTCGTAAAGTGTGGTTGCTAAGGGGTTTTTCGGGGTGCTGATCACGAATATCGTGTTAGTTTTGATCACAGATGATGTCTTGACGCATTTAGACCAGGTCGGGTCAGGTCAGGTCAGGTCAACCAGTAGGCGTCGTGACGGGTATTCGTAGTACGTGTCAACCGCCTCTGACAGCTTCGTAACATGTTACGAAGTCACCAAAACTACTTCGTAAATGTTCAAATGGTTGCTAAATTCGAATTCAGCTCCAAAAACTAGCCTAGAAACATGTAAAACTCGAAAAAGTGACCCGAGGTCACCCGAGGTCACCAAAGGTCAATGACCTGACCTGACCTGACCTTCAGGTGACCTTGACACACACGGGAGTAACATCAAATCACATGTTTGAACGTTTGAAACCACGAAAAGCTTGCAAACACGCGGCTAGTGCGAGCCGACATACGCGAAATCGCGATTCCGGCCAAACATGGTCTCGGAAAAGAGGTCACAGGTCAAAGGTCATTTGGGTCAGGGTCATGAAATTTTCAGGGTAGGTGTAAAATTGATCAATGCGAGGGTACTGAAAGTTTCGTCGCGATCGGCCGCTTTTTACGCGAGTTATTCGCGAAAAACCATGGGGGGGGTCCATCCGACCCCCCCCCCCTACACATGCGAGGGTTCAGATTGTACATATTGAGATTTACAGTTTGACAATCAATATATCCTGTAACTATGGCAAAGGAAGTCCCATCAAGATGAGTGGTGAGAGAGTGGTGAGAGCGGTGGAGCTTACACAAACTTACATATGATGGTCTTACTTTTTTGTCGTGTTATGATATATGGCAAGAGTACTCCAGTGCACATCTGGTCCAGATGATAGACAAGTAGGGTGCCGTGCAAAAGTCAGTTGCCGACCCAGTTTGCACGTGCGCGCGTGCAGAGTGCCACTCCATGTACCTGGCCGTTCCCACAGCTCAAGAATGGCTAGGCCGATTGTGCTTAAAAGAATCGATACAATGGCGCATTTTATGTTTCAATCAATATGTTTACAATTCGTATATGATTAGATGCACCATAAAGTTAATGTTCAAGGTTTATGCAGGCAGTGTGTGTAATCTCTACCAGCTGATTAGGAATACATGGTTATTCGCAGTCATCTACTGTGTGATGTGTCTGTAAGGGATGGATGCGGTGATCGTTCTGCTTTGTCATGAAAACAGTAACCACAACTCGTTTACTCTGAGCCGTTAAGTGACGTTACACAAATAGCACACTGTAAAAATGTTTATTATGGTGCGGAATCGAAGTGAAGTATCTGGATCGATGCTACCAATATCACGATAGGACTCCGGTTCTGATTTCAGGCCTCCGTCCAATGTGAACAGTGAGCCTCTGTAACAACCCCGAGTGAGGCATTACACAGCGGGTAGTGCAGGTGCCCTTCTCAGGCAAATGCTTATTGTCATGCTGTCCAAGCGATAAAACACATTGCTAATACAAGCGCCGAATATACAATGGCGACAACGCATTCACTTTGAGAGCTGGGATGAATGCGTTGTTTTATGTTATCAACAATGTTGTTCTTTTGTCCTAAAACCCGTCATAAATTAGCCAGAGCAATGCTTAGCTGGAGCGATATATAATTACACAAGATGATAAGAAATACACCCACTAATTGAAAACAATGAGCTGCAGCAGTCCATCATACAGAGATGCACATCTTTCTTGGCCGTTTTTCGCCAAAAGCATGTTGCGGTAAATGCCTAAAATGCACTACAAAAAACTGCACAGTCTTCCTCAACTTTCTTTTGCCTCACCAGTTATGTCCGAGGGCATCATCATCAGACACCACACTAGAAGAGTACGTGCTGTGAGCATCAGCATCACATTTCAACGCCGCCAACCGCACTTAGAGCACCTCAACGCGTCCACAGAACACGTCTTCAACAAGAGTTACCACGACCGGGACTCCGCCTTAGAACTTGTTCTGCTGAATCCAGTCCAAGTAGGCACTGACGCGAGTGTATACTCCCGGGAATCCGGGGGTTCCACATCCGACTCCGGCAGAGACAACTCCGGCCAGCTCGTACCGACCTCCCTGTTCGAGCACCATCGGGCCGCCAGAGTCGCCCTGGGGGTGCGGGATATAGAGTCATACAGAGTCGCCCTGGGGGCACGGGATATAGAGTCATACAGAGTCGCCCTGGGGGTGCGGGGTATAGAGTCACACCGGAGGTACGAGTCATATTTTCATACACAGCCGAACTAGGGTTAGGAAACCTGGAGTATACGGCTGTCAGAGACACCCTGAGGGTACAGCTGAGTAGCATCTCACCAGTCACCACCAGCTTTGCACTGATGATAAAAGTATGTCTCAAGCACGGAGTATGTAACACAGATCGTCCAGGGGTTCGGAATACGGAGCCATACCGCTTTCAGAGTTGCTCTGAGCCCGAGGGTGCAAATGTCAACTGAAATTCGATAAGAATCGCCATACATCAAACACCGCTACGCCACAGTCAGTGCTGCCTAAGGCGCAGTTACAATACACAGCTACAAAGACTTCCGGGCAGACGACAGTAAAATCTAGTGGGAGTGGCAGCACCGGACCACTGTTGAGAGAGGAACTACTAGTGCAGAGTTCTGCCGTCAGAGGGCAGCCCTGGACAGCGCGAATTCGCCCGGCTGGGGCCTGGGCCCAGTTCATATAGAGCCTCTTTGCTGCTGAGGGCCACTTTTTGGAAAGGGGGACCCAACAGATAGGTTCGTATAGCCACCCTTACACACCGGCACCAATGTTACCAAAAGTGTCCCTTTGAAAAGTGGCACTTTGGAAAAGTGACACTTGCCGACTGGCTTTTCTATATGAACTGGACCCTGGTACTCATCGATCGGAATGGCGCATCAGTTCAACTATGGCATATTCTGTTACGCTTTTTGCCTACACTGTTTACTTTATTCATTTAAGGAGTTGATTTCTGTTAGTGTACATTCCATCTTGATTTGTCGGGCGAATAATAACGAACAAATGAGAAATAACGAACGAGCGACATTACGAATAAATGAATGAGCGAATGAGATAGCGAATATTTGCATACATAGACTTAAATAATAAAAAACTTCGGTGATTAAATCGCTTTATTTCATATTGACTTTCCCTCACATAAGCTTCTACCCGTCGAGGTATGGTCCCTTATCGTTCCACCATGCTAAGTATGAAGTAACCGTTTTAACAAGCTAACCCACCCCAGTCTCACCTGGCAGGCGTCCTTTCCTCCGGCCTTCTCTGCTGCGCACAGTTTGGTGTCTCCGAACCCTCCCGGGAACTGGCGAGGGAAGCTGGGGGCGCTCTCGTACTTGGACTGACAGTCCCGGATGCCCACCACAGGCAGACGTACTTCCTGGAGCACGTTACTGGCCTCGCCACCTGGCGCAAGGGCACGGAAGTGCGTCAAATGTCACCCATGGAGCATACGCAGAGGATAGATTCTGAAACTAGTTGATATAGAGACTTGGGACACATTGATGATAGTGGTGATAGCTCGGTGCGATTGTTTTCGTAGTTATACCATTAATCAGTAACATTTATATAAAAATGTTAAATTTTGGCAAGGCAGATTAAATGTGGCTGAATACAATATAGACGGATAAAAGGCCACCAACGTCACTAGCTAACCCTACGAGCCAATCATGCGGAAACATCGAAAAGTTACGTTGATTACGAGCGAGCGAGCGCAGCGAGCGAAGTGAGTCTTTACAATATAACGGAAAAATCTCAGTATGAGCGGCCCGGCCCGGCCCGGCCTGTAACGCTTTTGAGAGGCTTATATCTCAGCAACCGCTGGACCGATTGGCCTGCGGTCTTTTTTGCTGGGTAGCCCCATCCCTTCTACCCCGTAATTGACTACTTTTGATACATCTCAGTGACCGTCGTGGCACGTGCCACGTGAAAAGTCAAGGGTGTTCAAGCTGTTTTGCAAAAGTAGTGATTTTGAGAGGCTCATATCTCAGCAGCCGCTTGGGCGATTGACTTGCGGTAACTTTTATATGGTAGCTGCATCCTTTCTACCAAAAATAGGATACTCTCGATGCATGTGGGTCACCCCCAGTGCACGTGCAAAATACAACAATAAGAGGTGCCAAATTTGTTCCCATTTCAGTAACTCGGTAATTACTGGGGCGATTTCGCTGAAACTTGGCATACAGGTAGGCACCCACCAGGCAATGCATTCCCATGTGTTGCGGTTAGGGTGCTACTGCACGTGCGCACGTGCAGGGGGCGTTTCCAGATCTCGAGAACGGCTGGGCCGATTGCGCTCAAATTTGGTACACGGTTGGGGACCGGTTAGTAGGGTGCCGTGCAAAAGTCATTTTGGACCCCGTTTGCACGTGCGCACGTGCAGAATGCCGCTTCCAGATCTCAGGAACGGCTGGGCCGATTGCGTTCAAATTTGGCACACCGCTAGCGACCGGTTAGAAGGGTGCTTTGCACAAGCCCGTTGGAAGTACCCTCTCGCCCTTCCGCACGTGCAGGGCTCACTATCTCGCTCGCTCGTTCTTCGCCCAAAAGGCGTTTTACTGGTAATGAAATTGAACAGGAAAGAAAGAGCTTGCAGATTCTTCAGATAGTTAGAACGGCGCATAAAGCACAGTGGGCGATTATATCACAGGTCACATACAAAAACCGAGGGACAGGGTTACACACAGGTAAGGCCATATCCATCCAAACCACCTACCGAATTCCGTGTAGCCCCAGCCGGCCACGTCGATCTGCGAGCCGGAGTAGTCGCCACGATTGCGGTTCGTCGGAAGGCAGATGGGCTTGATGAGGTCGTCGAAAGGCACCGGGGCGGCCAGCTTTACCAGCGAGATGTCATCGTGGAGGACCGGGAACTGCCAGCATGACGTTAGAGAGACGTTAGATTGACGTCAGAGAAGTCAGATGGGACGTAATTTCATGGAATGTGAGTTTTCTTAGATGTACGTGTACAACAAAGCACTCAAATACAAACAATGAATGAAAAGGTCAGGTTGAATTAACTCGGAGACATTAAACGGTTTTACGCCCGTTTGACGTTAGGTTATGCCTGTTACACCCTTTCATCGCTTTATATGATTTCCTTACAATAAACTAAAACTTCAAGCTAACATCTGAATATCGGTATGACTGATCACTATTTCCTTTCCATGTATATAGCATGAACAACGATACCCCGAACAGCAGCTATCTCAAGTGCACGTCTGTAGCCACCCCAGCCGTCCCGAGCTCCCTTCTCGGCTGCCATTTCTGTTAATTCATATGCAGCCGCGCTGCGAACAGGTTTTTAAGTGCGAGCGTCATCCGCCGAGGCCCCGGTCGCTGCCTGGACGATGGTAGCTGACCTTGAAGTTGGGATGGTTGGTGACTCGCTCCACCGCGAAGTCCCGGGGGTTGGCACCATCGTTATCGTCATTGGTGTCGTATTCACCGAGACGCACCACCAGCTTGTTCCTGTCGGGGGAGGGAGAGACACGGGGTACCAGTGGTCAGTGTTTGCTACATGGTGGTCCGCGATCTGGGTGAATGGGTCTTAGCTGGTCAATGGTCGATGTGGAGAGGTAGTTAATTCGTGGTCAGAAGTTTTCTTATCGGATGGCCGGTGGAAAGAATACACGTCAGCAGCAGATTTACACCCATATGGACCATTAGTTTATTCAGAATTCTTCCTAATTTCATGACAATGGCTGTCAATAATTTGCTTAACAGTGTCGTGCCAATTTCATAGCTTTGTGAGTTCGTCTTTGTTGCTCAATGGTCCATTTTTAGGTGACGTTAATGAGTAATGAGTGATGGGTGGTAAGCATGTTTATCCATGGTCGGGTGGCTAGTGGAAAATGTTTATACATTAGCAACTGTTGGGCAATAAGTTTTTGCTTCCTTATTTCGTAACGCTTGGTCAATACTTGGCGTAATGTCGTGGCAATACCATTGCTTGGAAAATCGCAACAACTGGTTGATGATAAAGCTCAAGACTTTAATCTAGGACTGTTCTCTGTAGGTATGACTGTTGAATAGTTTGTACCGGATGTGAGTGGACAATTGTTAGATATCAGCGGCCAGCGGTCAGATGTCAGAGATTACTGGTCAGAGAGGGGTCAGTCTGCCAACTCTCAACTCTCCGCACGTCACTCAGGTAACTACGCAACAAGCCATAATCGCTAATGTGGTATGACGGGATCTGACGTCGCACTGGGCCGGCCTTTTCCAGTAAAGCACCGCCAAATACCGGCGGTCACTGGCTAGCTGCCTCGGCGGAGCGGCGGCGGTGGGCGGCGGTGGCGGGCGGCGGTGGGCGGCGGGCGGCGGACGGCCGTGGGAGATATACTCACTGGTCGAAGGAGCGTGGTCGCAGACAGTGAGCGGCGGTCAGCACATACTGGTGGTCGATCAGTGCTCCACCACAGAACCAGAACGGTTTACCGTTGTCCTGACGGGTGCCGAACAGGGCCTGCGGGCATGGAAAGTAGAAGAGCGGTCAGACTTGTAAACAGACGAGCAGAACGACAGAAGTATAACACCGGATGCACCAATACGATAGCAAAAAAAAAAAAGCTGAAAATAAACCACCCGATGGCGTTGGATTGCATGACGCCCGATGCAAGTGGTATGTATTTACGCCGAGTAATAAACAATATGGACCACGAAGCGTAAAATTCGTCGTGGTCACATACCGGCCTACTATATCTACCTAAACTATTCCACTTCGCATGATAGCGATAATAGTTAACAATATTCCAAATGAGGATATGAAAACATTAAATGTAACCATGTCTAAATACATCCCGCATATACCATATGATCTCTAATTCACCAAATCCTCCCCCAAAACCCCACCAACCGATTCCCAGCCGCGCGACTCACAATCCACGGCCATTTGCCGATCTCGGCGTCCTTGCCTCCGACGATGAACGGCACGAACGGGCCGGGGGACTGGGGCGAGCGGCGCCGGCGCTGCTGGCGGGACCGCTGCCACGCCGGTGGGATGGTGATGGGCGTAGGGATGCCGCACTCTGAGGGTCAGAAGCGGGTAGTTAGACGCTGCCACGCCGGTGGGATGGTGATGGGCGTCGGGATGCCGCACTCTGGGGGTCAGAAGCGGGTAGTTAGACGCTGCTACGCCGATAGGATGAAAACAGGTGTAGTGTAGTACATATAGATGCCGCATTCTGTCGGACAGACGTGGGTGTGAGGTTTAAGCGGGTCGTGGTGAGGGCTCAGATAGCGACCATTGCAAGTTGTGCGAGTCTGTGAAGACACTAGGCAATGGAGAGTGGAGAGTCGGAGACCCTATAAAGGAATCTGCCTTTGGGCCGGGGCTTCGGGCTTAGCGGAAAGGCATTCGGTACATTCGATAAAGAGGATTACCTAGCGAGAATGATGATGATTCATCATTTACATGTGGAGATGGTTATTTAAGTAAAATAGCAAAATATATTCGATGAAAAACAGTAACAGTTCAAGCAAATCACACCACACATTGGCACGATGCTATGACAAGTCCAAGCCAGGCAATCTGTATCCACTTTACGGAGAAGATAGAACGATGGACTACCTCACACACTCCATAGTACTCACACGACATTTCTGTGAAAGGTGCATAATTAACCCTCGCCCATGTAGGGGGGGGGGGGTTGGTGCAACCTCCCCCCCCCCCCGAGGTTTTTCTTAGCTACACGCCGAACCGTTTAAGATAGCCTGCTCAGCTTTTCAGTACCCTATGGGGCATCCTTTGCGCAACTTTTGTGGTATTTTTTTGTCAAGGTCATGTCAGGTCACGGAGTTATGACGTCATAAAGGGAACAACCTCCGGCCAGATTTACGCTAACTTGGAGATTGCTTCACATTGGTATAAATGCCGACTGACCTGACACACTGATGGATTGTTTTAGAATCATAACTGGCTGATTTGACATTGGCACAATGTCCGTTGACCTTTTCAAGGTTACTAAAGGTCAAGGTCAGGTCAGTGACCTCAGTTGACCTGTAATGACTTCTTGCACTTGTATGCCTTTTCGGGGTATTTTGATGCCCTGAATTCGAATTTGCTATCCATTTCAGGCATCGTCGGTTGTTTCTTGTACTTCATTTTGGGTCAGGGTCAGGTCAGTGACGTCACACACCTGACGTGACTCAATGCACAAGTGACCTTGCAGACTTCCGATGCTCCCAACGCATCATTTTTAGAGTTATGACATCGAAATACACACCAAACGATAGAGAATTGATCAAGGATCACGATAGTGAAGGTTTCAAGTCGATATCTCTTACCGTTTTGCCGTAATCGGCGCGGAAATCTGAAAAGTTAGATTTTCCGAAAATTTGACCTTTGACCGGTCATAAGTAGGTCAAATGTTGACCTAGGACCAAAAAAATATACCACCAATCGCGAGATCTCGTTGAGGGCAATCCGTTGGTCTTTTCCGCTAAGCTCTACGACGCTCCGTTTTCAAACGCCAGGGGGGGTCGCACCAACCCCCCCCCCCCTGCATGGGCGAAGGTGGCAAAACACCGTTTACGGGCGAGGGTTAAACGCTGCTTATTTGTAGCATACAATGAGAAAAGTAAGCAAGGATCACAACGTAATGGTAGAAGACGAAAGCACTCACTATTTGTATATACACGCCCCTTTTAGGGGCAAAAGCATGCATGTTGGTACCACAAAAAGCGAAGGCACAGCTAGGCTTGGCATCGGCTTCGCAATGCGAACTTTTTGAGCCACTTACCAACTGGGATAGAGCGAGCTATCTGAAATGAAACGTTCTAAATAATCACAACCTATATTTAGGTACCAATGAACGCAAAAAGACAACCCACGAGGCGGCCTACGTATTTGAAAGAGGTGTGGTACCGCACAATTTCCCACGACATTATGAAAATACCAGCTAAAGTTTCCCTTTACAGCTTCTTTGAATATACATGATTGATAATTGGTACAAGATTACTTAAGGATTGCTTTTAGTAATGATCATTAAGCAATAAATGGTTCATTTCGCAGGAAATTAACATTTTCCCACTTCTTCTTCGGCGATGACTCACGTCATTCGACGCTGTTTCTGTGAATTTTCCCTTGGTTGCAATTTGCAAGTGATGTGATCGAACCATGACCTTGCCCGTACATTGCAAGCGTAGTCTAGGTCTAGGAATGATACAATTTACCTCTGATATAACCAGCCACGGCAGAAAACCCCGCAATGTGCTGCAATAGATCCCTACTATACTTTGTCTTGCAATGAGACAGCGCTCCGATTTAGACAATGAAACTCCCGGGTTACCTTTCAGCTGTGGCGGAGGCGGCCTCGTCGTTGGCTTTGGCGTGGTGGGCCTCGTTGTTGGCCTAGTTGTAGGCCTGGTGGTAGGCCTGGTGGTCGGTCTAGTTGTAGGCCTGGTGGTGGGCCTAGTCGTAGGCCTTGTAGTAGGCTGGGGCGTCGTCTCCGGCGCCTTGGTGACCGGGGGTTGGGTGGACGAGCCTGCGAATGTCAGACAGCTCCCTCACCGAACGCTCCGAAAGCGTCGCCAGACCTCCTATTGAATACCGCCACCAGCATTAGAAGATAGACTATACGGAGAACGCCACCACCAAACCAGCCACCACGACTAATGCAATCAAGATGCCGCATTCCCCTTAACCGAAATCCCCTGGACGATTTTGAGACGGCGGAGTGTTTCCTTCCAGACACTCCGTGGAGTTTTACCTGCGGGATTGCCTCCTCCGCCTCCGGGATTGATTCCGCCGCCTCCGGGATTGATGGTTCCTCCGTTGTCCGGATTGGTCACTTCGCCTCCAGGAACGAATCCTCCATTATCTGGATTGGTTTGTCCGCCTCCTGGGTTGATCCCTCCGTTATCCGGAGTTGTTCCTCCGCCTCCCGGGCTGATTCCGCCGTTATCTGGGCTGCTTCCGCCTCCGCCGTTTCCTGGATAGAAACCACCACCGCTTCCTTGATGAAAACCACCACCTCCCTGGTGGAATCCACCACCTCCCTGGTGGAATCCACCACCTCCATGGTGGAAACCACCACCTCCCTGGTGGAATCCGCCACCTCCTGGTCTGAAACCTCCACCTCCTGGCCTGAAACCGCCACCAGGCCTGTGCGGTCTGCCACCTGGTCTGTGTGGTCTGCCGCTACCAGGTCGACCCCCTGAAATAACGTCGTTATAGAGATAAAGGAAGCAGAAGTCAGCGTTGTGCATGTTGTGTTCAGGCCATGCAGTGCAGTTGATAAAAGCGATACAAACAGGCAAATGTGCGTGTAAAGAGCTAAGAAATGGACATTGGACATCAGTGCTGGCTTCTGTTTTTATAAGCGGAATAATTCATCTTTGGAGCCAAAGCAAGCATAAACTTGAAACGGTCGCACCTTTAAATTCAAAAGCATAATAAACAGCAAGTTAATAGTAATTCGTCTTAGCCCTTTGCCATTCTAGATTCAGACAAAATAATTTAAAACCCATAGGCATTGCACGGACAGCGTGATATAGCAGGGTTCAAAGCCCCGCTGCCTTCATGAACAATATTAAGGTGCAAGCAAAGCGAAAGGCACGCTATAATGCCTCGCTTTGGAAATTTAATATCATTAAAGTGAAGGAATGTAAGCATGCTCCGGAACTGTGCAGACCATGCAGTGTCGTATAGGTACATGCACGATTGCCCAAGCTCATGTTCAAAGGCACAATACATATTTGACTTCGATTTAAACGCTCCAACTCCGCTTACTTAGAAAAGACAATCAGATTTGCAATCCATCTATATAGCGATTAGCGCTGGAAAAAAAAAATAACTATAGAAATGATTGTTATCAAATTAATGAAACAGTTGGGTGGTGACCTTGCCAATATCGATAAAAACTTTTTAGTTGCACTGCGTCATGACAAAAACGTAACATTCGTGTGGAAGTGATTTTACACAGCAAACATTTCCGCTGCCAGTTGTATCAACTGAGTTCAAAATAACGCTGGCTGTGGATTTTTTTAGCCTGAATGCCACCCATGAGATACCCGAACAACGCGAAAAAATAGCGCTGATGCGAGCAAAATAGTTTAATATGACTTATAACTTTACAAAATAACTGGTCTGCAATAGCCGCATTTGATCCTTGTAGTTCAATGGCGGCAATCATCAATGCTCAGAAGCATTTAGAACGTGAAGAGCCAAATACCTAATCAAAAGCTATTTTAGAAAACTCCGAAAAGATATGGTGATTATTACAAACATATTTGATCCTGCAGGCCCTCCATTTCATTATCCCGCCTACCTTGGTTGCGTCGCGGGCAGCAGATCTTTGGCCGTCGCCGGCGGCCTCCCCCGCGCCCGGGGCACTCTGTCACAAACTGGGTCATGGCCAGACGGTCTCCGGCACAGCGGTGCTGCTTCTTGCAGACGCCGCGCAGGCCGTCATCGGTGGTGCACAGCTGCCGGTTCCTGTTACCCTCCTCCAGGTCCTCGGGGTCCAGGGTGTCCAGGTCACCGCCTGACCAGGCAGGTCGAGCGGAGGTCAGAAAGGCGATGGGGGGGGGGAACAGATAGAGCAGCTTGCCTTGGAAGACCGAGGACCGTGTGTTTCTTCACACAGATTTATGGTGGCTCCCATGTGTACGGTAATCACACCACATTGAACGTCTACTTTGGGTTTTCAACTTTGCAGGTCAGGCCACCGAACATCAATACAAAGGAAACAATAAAAAAAAACACTGAAGGACATCGAAACCTTTAATTTCATTTGAACGTAGCTCCACAAAGTACCGATACAGAAATTCACCACAAAACATTTCACGCAAAACAAGTATAATAGCCACAGGGGTCCCTGCTTGGGTCATTCAAAGACGTTTGTCAAAGTGCATTTTTCTCACTTTGATACTACAAAAGTCAAAAAATTACTCATCACTATTGTACTTTGTTTCTTTCTAAGACCACCAAGACCGATGCAAACAATCAATTCATAGCTGTTTCCCCCTTTGAAAATAGGGAGTATTTAATTCGCCATCGAACGCACATTTCGGGTATTGCATGGTGACGGGCGTTTCTGCACATGTACAAAACGGAGCCGTTTTGTTTCTGTTTAGGACAGAACTTGGCGATGAGAGTTATCACTAACTTTTGATTAAAAGAATAAAGATGTTAGCAAGTCATATGGTTTAAAATGCCTCCTTATGTAAACCATGGATCCTGATAAGTATCAGGTAAGTTAACCCGCGCACCGACGGGGGGGGGCGGATATCCGCCCCCCCCCCCCCTGAGGTTTTTCGCGAATAGCGGGAAAACCGCGGCGCGTAGCGCCGCGAAATTTGGTATGACTATAACCTTATCAATTTTACACATGGTGTGCAAGTTTGAACCTCCTACCTTTTAAGGTCAGGTCACCAGGTCACTTTGAATGACCCAACCTCAAGTCACTTTTTTGCAACTTTGTCACCGTGCCAGAGCTACAGTAGATGTCGGAGGCCTTTGAAAGTCGCAGGATATTATTAGGTCATTAGCAGCTACAATTTGTATATCTCGGAATTTTGATATCGGTGACCTAAGGTCAGGTCAATTTCGCGACCTCCCCATTATAAGTCAATGGGGGAAAAATCAACTCCCTGTTTTTACCACTAAAACGGGTCGGAATGGCCCCATATACCATACATGACTTCATATACGATCAACCTTCACTACCTTGAGGTCTGTTTTGCTGTTGGGCAGCTGCGAGGTCATGTGACGTCATCAAAGGTCACCAAAGGTTTTTGGCCAATAACTCCGTACAGGAACAAGATACAGACGCGTGGATGGTCTCATTGTGTTCAGCTCGTCAAGACGCATCGAATGATATACATGATGACCTCAAGGTCACGTGACCTGAGGTCAACCTTTGACCTTGACCTTTCGAGGTCAACATATATATCATTCGATGCGGATTGACGAGAGGATCACGATGATGCTCTTAGTTTGTTCCTATCTTGACTAATTCGAAAGTTATTCGAGAAAAACTCTCTCCATATCTAGCGCCGCCATTTTGACTTTTTCGACCCCTGTGACGTCATCTTTGACCTGACCTGAAAATGACCTTTGTAAAAATTGTAGATCTTGGCCGTGCGTATCCGATGCCGTTTACCGCTTGTCGCTATCTTGCTTTGTTCTCGAGATCTCAGGGGGGGGGGGCGGTCATCCGCCCCCCCCCCCCGTCGGTGCGAAGTTGGCGCAGACCCCCGTCGGTGCGCGGGTTAAAAAGGTTTATTGATGCTTATGATGTGCCGTTTCCATCTAAAGTGGTTGCCATTGTTGTGGAGTTACGGGCAGATTGGACAAAATCCAACAATGGCAATCATTCCAATATCGATATTGATATGGGCGAATAAGTTTCCATGCAGTGACCAAGTTCTGTATCGATTCTTTGTGGAGCCATGCCAAAAAAAAAAAACTAACATCGCATGTTACTGGAAATGGAATGACCCAACTTCAAAAGTGTTTGTCTGTTTGTATGCTACTCGCTATGAGTAACAAACGAGAATGATCAACATAACTCATAATATAAGAACATGGGATGAATGATCAAGCTAAAACTCTGCAGAAGGCCTTTAAGAAAGCATAGCAGGATGTGCTAATGGCACGCTCATCGCACTACGAGGCTACCTGAAAGAGAGCTAGACTGAAAAACAAACTACGTAGGACAGGCGGGCTGATCTATGAATACAGTAAACGGAAAACAGTCCCTAGGGACGCATGCTGGTGTGGGTGACGTACGCCTGAAATAATGCATTAATTGGGGTGTCTTGGATTTTAATCGACCTAACGCCTTCCCTTCTGTGTAAATTCTGATTATTTCGTTTGTCGAGTGTCGAGCCTCCTTTTGGTTGGCGCTATTAGTTACCTTGGTTGCCCTGGTTTCCTTGGTTGCCCTGGTTGCCCTGGTTGCCCTGGCCGGGTCGGAGGCCGAACACGCTGCCCAGCAGGGCTCCCGCCTGCTGATGGACCTGCTGACCGTCGATGACGAAGCCGCCATTGGGTCGCTGCTGCACGGCTCCGCCCAGGGCCTGGCCGAACTGGTTCAGCAGCTGTCCGAACGGGTTACCGCCCTGCTGCTGCTGCTGCTGCTGCTGTTGCTGTTGCTGCTGCTGCTGCTGCTCCTGTCGTCGGTTCGGCTGCTGGAAGAACTGGCTTCCTGTAGGAGTGGAGGGATACAGGAGTTGTGGCGGTGTTCTGGACTTGTCACTGGAATGTGGTGGGTAACTGACAACTGTGCTGACATGTTTTGAGGTACGTGATCGAAGAAACTACATATACATCGGTTGTGTAAGAAGCCGTTAGCATATCTTGCTTGTGATCTCTGAGGCTCACATTATGATGTTGTGTGTGCTTTTCCTAACTAAGCATGGTGTAGTTTTATGGAGCTGACGGTTAGCTAAAGCAATATTTACATCGACAATTATATTGCAAACATTGCGAAGAACTTTTCCGATATATTTAGTAAATTTCTAGGTAATTATGTATGTCATTACGGCAATGAGCTGCTCGGTATGGTCAATCATACCATAGAAAAGACTTGAAGGGAAAATTTGACATTGGTAAGAATCTTTTTTTTTCGAAGTTCACAGCAGCCCGCATCGTAATTTTATTTTGAGGGTAACTTGCGCTACTAGAATGCAATCATCGTCATCTGTGAAGAAACCCTTTTCACTTTTCAGGATATCGCAAGAGTAAGGCTATTGCAATGCGAATTCCT
The DNA here is from genome assembly GCF_019059575.1 of Amphibalanus amphitrite. NCBI lineage: Eukaryota > Metazoa > Arthropoda > Thecostraca > Balanomorpha > Balanidae > Amphibalanus > Amphibalanus amphitrite. Next base: position 38,352 of record NW_024883483.1, on the reverse strand, counting down.
CGCGTTTCCCTTATGGTCTATGGACAACATTCAAATCAAACGGATATGGGGGCAAACTGAGCTTTTTCTATGTCAAAGAAAGCATAATTACGCATAACAACGGTAGAGCTCAGAGCTTAATCGGCAAACTCTTTCATACACTGGATCCGTTGACTACACCCATTGAGCAAATTGTGCACGATATTCGGTCGCAACTGCGCGTTGCAGTCCGTGTGAACGGGTGACGAAATCGGGAGCGATTTGGCGACGCCCTCACCCCTGTCCCGACTGTTCCACATTGCCATTGTTAGCGGGAGGTTCAGGGTCAGCGGCAGGGCTGCGGTCACCTGCGTGCACCCTTTGTTAATTGTCACTGTCACGGCATGGTTGGTCACCGTTCAGTGTTTAGAGCATGCATGATGTTCGTTGCTGGGGTTTGGCGATGTGTTGTGATGTGATGTGTTAAGCTATGGCGCTAACGATTTGAGCAGTGACACTGTTAACTATTAAATTCAGGTGTTTGCAGGCGTTTAAATGTGCGTCAGTTTCTTATTTTACGTTGCTAAGTTGTCCATTTTGTTGCGTGATCAGTAGTTGTAATGAAATAAATGACGATTGAATCCCAGTGCCGTTTCCGGCACTGCGGATCAAATCAATTGAACTTCCACATGATTTAAGCTAACTACAGGGTGACACAAAAAAGCGGTCATCACCAAAATTCGAATAACTTCGGAAGTTTTATTCAGATCATCACCAAACTTCGGCCACTTTAGGTCACACCTATGTAGCAGACATCCACCAAGTTTCAAGTCTTCACTACGAATACTTTTAGTACAGTGTGTGTTTTACGGACGCTCCACAGTGTGCTCCAGGTGAGCGCCCCGGCGCTGCAGGGCGTAGGCACACCTGCATCCGGCGGGCAAAGTTGCCGATAACCCGATAAGAATAACGTTTCAGGGGTAGCACACCCCCTGAGCACTGTCTCCAGAGGCCATTGCACTCTTTAAAGTGCACAGCCATCGGGTTATCGACAACTTTGCCCGCCGAATGCAAGCGTGCCTACGCCCTGCAGCGCCGTGGCGCTCACCTGGAGCACATTGTGGAGCGTCAGTAAAACACACACTGTACTAAAAGTGTTCGTAGTGAAGACTTGAAACTTGGTGGATGTATGCTACATAGGTGTGACCTTAAATGGCCGAAGTTTGGTGATGATCTGAATAAAACTTCCGAAGTTATTCGAAATTTGGTGATGACCGTTTTTTTTTGTGTCACCCTGTACAAAGCCCATTTTCTCTAACCACCTGCAGCTGCATGCAGAGCCAAACGGTACACATCCCTGCACCTTTTTCCACAGAGGGGGACTGTGACTTGCTAGATTATCATACAGGCTAACTACAGAAGAACAACGCACCCAAATGTCATGCAAGTGGAACTTTGCTAAGATATAAATTCAGTAAAAATACTGCAACACAGCAACACTAATCCTATGCGTTGAAGTTACAACATAAATGCTTACTTCGGAAAAGGAATGAAATAAGCCACACTCAATTTCAGAAAGTCATAGATAGTTGATTATCCATGGCATAATTTAAGAAATATAGTACCTTATGATTTGGGTCACATAGAAACATATTGCTTGGAATGTAATCAAGGAAATACGTATGAAACATAATTATTCACATCCAATGTACAAAGCAAATGACAAACGGGCTCGAAAGCCATCAGTTAATTGTTGCATCGTCTCTGCTTCTTTAGCAAGAACCCCATGAAAGTAGAGCACTTCATGGGCCGGATAAATCCGTTATCCACGGATAAATCCGCGGACCGGATAGGATTGGATTCTAAATTCGTTAAAAAAGAACGGATATGGGCGGGCCGGATTTGGGAATTGAAGGTTGAACCCGGATCAAAACGGATCAAAATTTTAACATTCAGGATGATAGCTAGTTTACCAATGTGGTGATTTTCATGTGGTGTTAGGTTTATAAGCATGGTTGGAACCATGATGGTCTGTGAGATGTATGGCTGTCTGGTCCCTTAGATTGAATTTGTTAGTCCAGTTTTGGGTGAAACCAGTTATTGGTGAAACGGATTATTAAGGATATTTTTTGGAAGTTTGGCTGCAATACGGGCCATGGGTGGGCCGGATTCTGATATTCAAAGAAAGGCGGATAATGGGCGGATCTGGATATGACTTGCCGGATATGGGCCGGGCCGGATCCTAAAAAGCCTATCCGTGAAGTGCTCTACATGAAAGCACTTACTTTATAGAAAGAGATGTGAAATGTCGTAAAATTGCAAATGGTTGAATTACGCAGTGAACTCAGCACATATAAACTGACCCAAACGGGGACTCCTTTTTGTGAAGGTTTAAAACAAAATCCGTGTATATTTTTGTGATTAACTTGTTTGTGTTAGCTCAATGAAAGAATTTACTGTTAAAACCATGACACTTCTTTATATGCGTGTCAAAACTTATCTTTTTAGCTGTTCCATGAAAGTCTACATCCCTTCCCTACTCATACCGCACAGGCACAAGCATGCAATCAAAAACCGTATGGAGCATGCTTAGTGCTTACTGCGATACTACAACAAAGCTGGACAGTAGACAATACTGCAGCGCATACTCTGATCCAGCAGGCACACCACAACTGTTCTACATAACCACTACAGATCACTACAGGGGATCCACACACAAACAAGGCCACCGGGAAGATTCAAACATGCTGTCGTAGATAACAGGTCCGGCGGACAAGACAGGAAACATGAGTCAGACGGCACTGCCCACCAATGTCGACACAGCCGCTACGATTATAATCCTTCCTCTTGTTCATGGTTTTAGCTCACTTCTAACAAGACGTTCGTGAAATATGTATCATAGGTCAAAACTAAGCAATGTGTCGGTGAGAAGAGATTTTTCACAGCCAACTGTGATCAAATACGGTTCATAAACTTCATATCATAATCTCTAAACTCGTCCAATAAACAGTTAATATCAGCAGCCAACTGTGACTAAATGTTTACATTTTACCGTCGTGAACTGAGGTATTGGATTACGATCGTACCGACTGTGCACGTAAGCTCCCAGCTGCCACAATTACCAAAGCCACCGAACACTGGATGGGGCCGTCCATGAGGGTGAGGGCGATGGCCGCGAAACGGCGGTCTACCTTGTTGCAGCAAGTGCCCGAAGTTGAAACCTGAAACAAGAGAAATGCGTTAGATACGACAGTTGGAGAAATAGTTCTAGAAGCATAAGTGTGTCCACTGTTCGGTGGGAGAGGAGATTAATTACGGAGCGAGCGAAGCGAGCGGAGTCTTACGTAGAATAACGGAAATTTCTGAGTATGAGCGGCCGGCCGGCCGGCCGGCCGTGCGGACGCTTTTGCGAGGCTTATATCTCAGCAACCACTTGACCGATTTACATGCGGTAATTTTTGTAGGGTAGCTTCATTCCTTCTACCAAGTATTGGACTATTCCCGATGCATGTGGGTGACCCCTTATGCACGTGCCACGTGCAAAACGAAGAGGTGTCACTTTTGTAATTGTTGCAATATCTCGGTAACTACTTGGCCGATTGCGCTGAAAGTTGGCATGCAGGTAGGCACCCACTAGGCACTGCATATCCATGTGCCAGAGTTGGGGTGCCGCTGCACGTGCGCACGTGCAGGGGTCGTTTCCAGATCTCGAGAACGGCTCGACCGATTGCGCTCAAATTTTGTACACAGTTAGGGACCGGTTAGTAGGGTGCCGTGCACAAGTCAGTTGGGACCCATTTTGCACGTGCGCACGTGCAGGGTGCCGCTTCCAGATCTCGAGAACGGCTGGGCGATTGTGCCCAAATTTGGCACATCGCTAGAGACCGGTTAGTAGGGTGCCGTGCACAAGTCAGTTGGAGGTACCCCCTCGCAATTTCGCACGTGCAAGGCCCACCCTCTCGCTCGCTCCGTTAGTCGCCCCAAAAGGCGTTATACTGGTTACGGAGCGAGCCAAGCGAGCGGAGTCTTTCCGATTAACGGAAATTTCTGAGTATGGGCGGCCGGCCGGCCGTGCGGACGCTTTTGCGAGGCTTATATCTCAGCAACCACTTGATCGATTTACATGCGGTAAATTTTGTAGGGTAGCTTCATTCCTTCTACCAAGTATTGGACTATTCCTGATGCATGTGGGTGACCCCTTATGCACGTGCCACGTGCAAAACGAAGAGGTGTCAGTTTTGTAATTGTTGCAATATCTCGGTAACTACTTGGCCGATTGCGCTGAAAGTTGGCATATAGGTAGGCACCTACTAGGCACTGCATATCCATGTGCCAGAGTTGGGGTGCTGCTGCACGTGCGCACGTGCAGGGGTCGTTTCCAGATCTCGAGAACGGCTCGACCGATTGCGCTCAAATTTGGTACACAGTTAGGGACCGGTTAGTAGGGTGCCGTGCACAAGTCAGTTGGGACCCATTTTGCGCGTGCGCACGTGCAGGGTGCCGCTTCCAGATCTCGAGAACGGCTGGGCCGATTGTGCCCAAATTTGGCACATCGCTAGAGACCGGTTAGTAGGGTGCCGTGCACAAGTCAGTTGGAGGTACCCCCTCGCAATTTCGCACGTGCAAGTCCCACCCTCTCGCTCGCTCCGTTAGTCGCCCCGAAAGGCGTTATACTGGTGATAAGCATTTATAGAACAAAATATCAACACGGATCCAAAAGGATCCATTTATCAATCAGCGACTATCCGGAAATATTGTTATTCAATCTCGTCATTATGAGATGCGTCGAAAACGAGACAAACACTCGTCATTTTTCTCTGCTCCATGCATTTTAGCTTATTATTCGTATAGGCTACACGTCATAAAAGGCCGGCGCATTCTGCCGTCTACGTGTATGTTTGACTCCTGACATTATGGCGCTCGGCCATACGTATAATTCTCCTCGAAGAACCGATATAACCGGTTAGCCTCAGGGCCATCGGGAACTTGGCACCGCCTCGGGCACCTACCGTCAACAAACTAATGAGCCGACGGGCACCACATCGAACGGAAATACCCGCAATATATGACGTCACTGGGAAGGAAAACGAGCCACGCCGCCGTCCATTCCTCCTGCCTCGGCGTTTAGTATTCCGTCCTGCACATATGCTATTCAAATTCTGATGCGAGACGGGAAAATGTATGCAGGATCTGTCCTCAATAAGGTGACCTTCTACGACCGAGCGTCCGTCTGCACTGCAGTCGCGGATCAGAGCCAGTGTCTTTGCCGGTTGCAGGGTGCTGGATTCACGACGACTGACGACCTTAACCCGTATAGCACTGCAAGAGTTCCGTGCATTGCAAGGGTGGCGGATGAGATAGAGAGCGGTCCCACGATTGAGTCATTCGTAATTAACTTGACATTTTATTTGAGTTGCGTTACATGGCTGCAAAACATAACAGCCATTCATACAAATGTTTGACGAACTTACATAATATAAGACAGTGTTCTGCCATCGCAGTCTGCACCACACTGACGAGTACGCAACTGTTATGTCCATTGTAACCAGACAAATGGCTCCTCTCCCACGACGTGATCGATGATCAGGGGTCCCGTCAATTAATCACTCTTCAATACTGCCTGAGGTCACTGAACCTTCGGGCACGGCCTACAAGCGTACATTCCGCATCACTGAGTGGGAAAACCCGACGATGGGCCCGGGGCAGACGGCTAGCGACAAAACAAATCAGCGAGATGATCAACGACTGTGACAGCGCCACAGCCCATCCATCGCTGTAAGGGGCCTTGGCTGTAAGATAAAATTGCCCTTCCGGTTGGAAGCCTCTATCGTATGACACGTGATCCCATTTCAATCTTTGCCTTCAGTTTGCAGGGTTATGATCCAGCAGTTGCCAAGTCAGATACCCCGATAAAAACATGTAGACATGACAACTAGCAGTGCATCAGCATCTTCCCAAACACTGCTCGGAGACCTATATACCGTGAGCCGTGAGGCGTGATATTCCACCCCCAGCTTCGACGTCATATACAGCAGATTCTTTTCGCTCTCTCTGCGGTAAGAAAGTTTGTAAGCCACGCTACCCGATACTCACTTTTTTTAACTTCTGCTAGGCCTTCTTGGCTACCTGTTTAGCTCGATCGGGTATCCGTTCCTCTAAGGCGAGTTTCTGCCATACGTCACAAAGCCGAAGATAGTCCGCAGGACCGGTTTTCGGCTGTCGGCTCGGGTCATCCAGTCGGTACGGCACCGCAGTCACCCCGCCGGACGGTCACCCTTAAAGACACATAGCTGGAGACGGCAGAGGCGATCGAGTGAAAATACAGTCGCTGTGTTGAAAGCATCGGAACATCATAGAAACAGCATGGGAACGTCACGATCTAAGATCCATCCGACATCCATTTAGGACAGGATAAAGTAAAGGTCACCGTTGTCCAGCCAGCTTTTTTCATAATGGGAAAGTTACAAGAGAGCGAGAGACAAGAGTATTTTAAGGATGGGATAACGGGAATATCACGACACGATGGGACTTGGGAGGACATCGGGAAGACCACAGAAAGTTGTGTTCAAGAGAAGTTGTTGACCCAGCACCTCGCAATAATCGTTTAACACGGACATAGCCGGGTTTTCATTCCATATGAACCGGTATGAGCCTTTTCGGCAATTTTTGCTGTTGCTGCCGTCACGGGTTGTCCTATCCCACCTCGAGTGTGCTCGATCTGCCACCTGGCGGTCGCTGGCGGAAGCACGCGCTGTTTACGTGATGAGGTATCTTCTCTCCTTCAGTAGCGGGTGCAGCGCGGAAAGCCCGCCGCCGGAGGGCCCCCGGAGTCAGTCGGGCATGACGACCCTCGACTGAGTCCGGCCTCAGACACGGACCGCTGCCGTGGTAGGAACGCCCACAGGAGGGATCATGGCGCCGCCCCACCAGCCACGGGTTGAATGGATCCACAATAGGAGGGATCACAGTGAGCGGAACGGCGAGGGATCATGGCGAAGCCCGACCAGTCGCCAGCTGATTGATAGTTGTCCGTCCGGTCAAAGAAGGAGCGGGCACAGTGACCCCAGCGCTTACAGAAAGGATCATGACCGCACCGGTAACGAGCTAATTGGTTATCACCCGAACGGTCACATGAAGACTGACAGTTATCAGCCGATGATCAAAGAACACACAGAAAAATATTAACACCGTTAGCGGTGTAATTGCACAGTACATATCTGAGCACTTGAGGAAAGTTAATTTAGTCCCTTCCCCGCTTAAATTACTCGCGCTTCTAAATGAACACCAGGAAGAAGGTAATAGAACACTGTTAGGAGGGTTGGGTGTTTTGCTACATGTAGTAAAACACCCAACCCTCCTAACAGTGTTCTATTACCTTCTTCCTGGTGTTCATTTAGAAGCGCGAGTAATTTAAGCGGGGAAGGGACTAAATTAACTTTCCTCAAGTGCTCAGATATGTACTGTGCAATTACACCGCTAACGGTGTCAATATTTTTCTGTGTGAAGGGTTGACAAACGTCGGAGCGGTCACATGAGGATCGACCACCGTGGCCTGATTCTGAATAGCCTCAACTAACTCACAACCCACAAGTGATGCAATAGGACCGATGGTCACCCGGAGAAGACAATGATGGATTACGATGGTTGTTGTCCGGACAATCAAAGAATGGCCGACGGTGCTTGTCTGTTTGCAGTCGGTCACAAGAGGATCCACGACAGGTCTCTCGAAGCGTTTCAGGTAGACCAAGCTGATGTCTTTACAGCTTTTGCTCTTGACAGGCGAACTCTAAAGCATTGTTCTCCTGTCTATCTCGTGCGCTTTACTCATTTAATTGAATCTAGTAAATATTACTTATCGGACACACTAATCAGCTTATAAAGGATGGTAAGCCAGCCTGACAAACCGATTAGAATAGGATCTTCGCATAATCCCTGGAGCGCTGCCGTTTAACTTCCGTTCCAGCCTGCCGGGCGCAGTTTCGCAACAAACAGTGCACGGATACTGCGGGGAGGGGAAGGGGCACGTGAGCCAGGGCGACCTTGCTGCACGGGAGCAGTTGATGCGTGGTTCCAGCCCGTGGAGGGGACCGTCACAGCCAGGTGAAGACCTTGAAGAGAAGTGTATTACGTGACACGCACCGGGCTCAGTGCTTCTTCCAAACTATCACAGACTGCGGTAAAACGCGTCGAAATGTAAAGGATTTCTGGGGTTAAAGAGTGACTGATCCTCGCTGATTTTAACAACAGTACGACACTAATGCCAACTCAACCACTCTTGCAAAGTGGATGACAATATGCGCGGTAAATTACCACGAACCAAGCATAAATATAACGCGATTCACCGTAGCCATAGTGGCATCACCGCCTTCAATTCAACCATTCCAGGAAGCCGCTAGCTGGTCAGATCAGTGTGAAGGTTAGCCACCCAACGAGTGGGGTTTCCCGTCCACCCCGCTCTCTCCCGCTCCCTTCCTCTCTCCACCGTCGACCGGTGTTCCGCTCCAGTGTGGCGTTGAGGTCACCAGGTGATGAGCCCGTGCTGGCGGTACCGGTGATGGGAAGTGTCACGCACCGTGAAATAGGTGCGATTATCGGGCAGCATCGGCACTACCGCGTGCTGTGTGAGAGCTGTGAAAGCCTTGCGGTATTTCGCACTCAAATTTGCTTTCAGATTTGTCAAGTAAAGCTAGAGAAGGCATAATTTCCGTGTAGAACATGACAACTGACAGGCAAGCAAAAGTAAAAAAAGATATTTCAAATTGCCTGTGAAATATCTTATATGAAGTGACACCGACGAATAAAGCTTTCCTAAAACGAGTATATTCTACATGATTAATCCCAAAGAATTAAAGCCTATTTCATCGGAAGCTGACCACACGAGAGCGCATTGCACGGCGCCTGAAGCCCCGCTGGCCGACCAATGCACCGGTCTCACGAGCAGCCAGAAGACCAACCGGCCAGTCGGCATGGACCGGTCAAACGCGGGACGACAGAGCTGCGTCCGCGTTCCAGTCACTCACGGTAAACCCTGTTCGGAAAGCCCAGCACACCTGCTCATGCTGCGTCCGACAGACCCGGGCGATTCTCATGATCCACTTGGGGAATACACGGCCCGGTCGGGACCGACCCCGCGCCGTGCGCCGCGGAGTCTGCAGCAAGCCTCCCCTTCCAGCAGCGGTATTACTGGACAGTGGACACCGGTGCCAGGCCAAGGCTGCAGCCGAGCGGACAGCGCAGCCAGCATGGGAACCGACCTGAGCCCCGTCCCGGATCATAGCCGTCCGGTGGTTTTGTCGGCGCTTCTTTGTGTCGGTCGCACGCTTCCGGCCTCGGCAAAGCAGTTAGCGCATCACTAGACGCAGTAAAACGCGCTTTCCAGACAATTGGGTCGTCAGGGGTGATTCAACCGTGAATAATCAATCACATTTCTGGTTCGACAAGGATGATACGGCGTCATCATTCAGACAGAGCTGGTCGTGCCTGGGATTTTATTCACGCGGTTTCTTGGTAGGCAGATGAGCGCCAGCGTCAAGGTCGCCATCCAAAGATCAAGACGTAGCTGGATTTTAATGAAACACCGGAAGAGGATGACGCCACCCATTGTGACGTCATATCGTGTATCATCCCGAAGAAAATACAGGCGATTGATGATTGTTATTTGATATGGATTTGGGGAGGACCAAGGTTCACAAAGACCCAAGGCAAGAAGGCATCAACCGAACACAGGATTGAACGTCAGACCGTAAAATAATCGACCTCAGCGCCTTACCAGGATGGGAAAATCCTCCTAGGAGGACTATACTCACTCAGATATGTAAATCTATGGATAAGTGTGATGGCGCAGATACTGTCATATGTACAGTACATAGCTGTTAATGGGTGGAATTTCCGTTGTCGTGAGTCGATATTTGCCTTAAAAAGAGCTGGATCGAGGCAGCTATTCACGTCAAAATTCAAATGATGGTGACCGTCAACTTCCAGGATGGATATGATAGAAGTATTTACTTCTGCGACTAGAGCACTGCTTAGGCACAGGCTCCCTTAGTCAAACGGACATCGTGTCAACGAAAAAATACAGTTCATTCAGCCAAGGTGAGGCGCTAAAATTAAAATTAATGCTAAAATAAAGCCTACGTTCGCTATTCAGAGGAAACGAAATGTAAGTATAGATGCCAGATGTTATGTAACATGGAACTTCGCACTTCGCATATCGTCAATTCGCTCTCAGGTGTGACCCGAGCCCCTGGCTAGGTCATCGCCTCCAGAAGACATGATTTCATATTGCAGACTTCAATAACGATCGACCTCAAAGCTCATTAGCCTATGAAACGCAATTGTAGCTTATTTTTGCATGAATAATGATCGTTTTGAAGCGACTTACACATAAACCCAAGCTAAGTTGGGGTATTTTCAGCTTGGCCACCTCAGACTGCAAGATGCTCGCACGAAACTTTCCCTGCGCTTGTATAAGCATGTGCCATAGCCGATAGGCTCGTTCCCGATTAGGTAATAGTCACTCTAGTGGACCTTAGACATTACTTCCTTATTGATGTAGACAATATTCAATGTTCATTCTATTTTATCACTGCAAACAAGCAGTATAGTGCCCAATGCCCACTGACCAGCCCAGGGGCCACAAGCTTCCATCTCGTCTCAGGACCTACTGCGTTTTACTCACTACGAGTGCAAATCCATAAACACCTCTGGAAGTAGGACGCAGCTATGCCCTTTGAACCAAAACATTCCACGGTTGACTTGACCCCCTCGCGTGAAGCCACCCCAATCGCGGGCAGCCTGCTGTCACCCTGCGTCCATTTTTCACTCACCTTGTGGCCCTCCATCACAGATACTGAGCGAGACGAGCAGCAGCCCTAGGGCAGCCAGGCACCTCATCGTGGCGGCACTGCGGACGGCGGCCCCGGCTGCTGGACTGGCCGCGCGCACAACCCAGGGCCACAGCCGGGTCTGGACCGGCCGGCATCAGCCGCGGAGCGTCCGCCAATAACGGAACGCCGCCCGAGGCCCGCAGACGAGGCAGGTGCAACGGTGGGAGGCGCCGGCAAGAGGTGCGGGTATTTTTTGTGGGTGTTCCTGTCACGATAGTATGAAGTCATCGGCTTCTAACCAATTCTAAGGTCTCAGGTCAACCGGCGACATCTGATGTTAGGTCGGGTGCCTAAGGTAGGGCTCGGTTTTTAGTGAAGACATTCGTCAAAAATGTTCACAGAGCCTCGATTTTGAGTTTCTCACGAACAAGCGAGTCGAATTATGTATTTTTTGCTTGGCAAAGGTCAAGTAAGGGTGTTGACCTCAGGTCAAGGTCAGGTCACAGCTCATGGGGCTGGGAGGCTAGGCTGGTCGAGTGAGGTTATATCGCACACCATTCGATTTGGAAGATCTTCCTGAGTCTGTTGGTGGCCATTCCGGCTCGCTAGCTCAATTTGATCGAAAGTGGCCCGGGCAAAAATCAAAATGACCTCAGCGGCGGCACACTGAAGGCCGGCAGCCCGAAAAAGCGCTAGAAATTCCCCCAAACTGACTGTCCGCAATATGAACAAAATAGGTATCATTTAATCCCAAATTGATCGAAGGATACGATTCTGATGCCAGTTTTGCCCTAAGGTCAAAATTGAGGTCGTCAGTTGTCACCAAACAAGAGAAAATTTAGACTCTCTAGTGGCCACCACATTTACCGATTTTAATGATGTTCTTTAGTGGTAAATTTATTAGTTGACCAATCGTCGTTTTGAACGAAATTTCCTGTCAGACTAGTTCAGGGCACTGTTGCTCACTGTGCTAACATCATTCTTACATATTGCATCGCTTGTCTGCAAGATAAGCTAGCTTTTTGCAAGCAGCTGCAAGACGCAATTAAATATCATATCTAATTTTTTAATTAGACTTTTATAAAAACGTGACTTCGAGCGGCTAAAAATGAACATGTTATACTAACCTCTGATAACTCATCTTTCGTTCGATATAGGTGCTTTGCTGCTTTTCCCTGCTACTTTTCGAGATATGCGCCAGTAAACCACATGATGTAGGGGCAATTGTCACCTCGCCGCTCTACTGAAGGCCCGGCGCTCTCTAAAGCGCTGGAAGTTGTGAAAAACAAACGCTTATAATCTGAATAAAATATATGTCCCTGAGCTCAGAATTGATCAACGCACACAATGCTGTCAAAATTTTTGGGCCAAACCAAAAAATTCAGTCATTATTAACCCCCAATCACAAGTCAGTGATAATCAACAACAACTTGCTCTTTAGTTAGACTTTTTGAGAAATGTTATTTCGAGCCGCTAAAAATGGCCATGCCATACAAACCACTAATCATCTTTCTGTCATGCCCTACTAGCAATTTTTGCTAATGCTTGCTACTCTTCGAGGTCACGTGACCTCACCATTAACCCACGCGGGGCTGGGGGGGGTAAATTTTACCCCCCCTCGCGAATTTTTGCGATATCTCAAAAACGGCGGCGCGCAGCGCCGCCAAACTTTCAGTACCTTTTCTTACATCAATTTGACACGTTCCCTGAAAATTTGAGCGAAATCCGTCGGAAATTTTTTGAGAAATTGACGTTTTAGTGACGTCATGTTCGCCATTTTCGCCTCAAAAACGGCAAAAGTTCAAACGCCGCTAACATCTTCATTTTTAAAGGAATCAAGACGTAACAAAAAAGGTTATACGTAATTTTACTTTGTCTATCAAATGGCCATCTCGGTTTTTTGAAAATTTTGGATTTTGGCCTAATTTTTTTCAAAAAACTGACTTTTTTGGGAAAATCATTATAAAATCCAAAATTTTGAGTCTATCGAAAAAACCGGAATATATGTCAGAGAAATGGTCTATGTGCACCTACATACCAAATTTTAGAAGAATCGGTTCAAAAATGTGGGAGTTATTCAAAATTTTATGACGTCACGACACACAATTTTTTTTGAAAAATGACTTTTTTGGAAGTTCTAGACCTCGTACGGAAACAAAAATAGCACCATTCGATTTGCCGTGAAAAACTGCATCAGATAGACACCTTTTTAGGCCTTAACAACCAACTTCAAAATTTGACCTCACTTGACCTGACCTTGACCTGACCTCGACCTGAAATTCATCCAGAGGTGGTCCATATCACTTATTGAGTGTGCCTATTGAACTCTATGAGTAAAATGACCCATAAAACATGTGTCGCACATGCCCTTTTCTATATTTTGTTTTTTGGTGACCTGACCTGACCTGACCTGACCTTGACCTTGACAAGGGCGGCGCCACCGTGGGGGCAGTGGGGGCAGACTGCCCCCACTGGAAGGAGGCCGTGGGGGCAAGACTATGTTTTTGCCCCCACAAAATTTGGCTGATATTGAAATGGGAACAAAAGACCGGTGCAACATTCATGATAGGCGGTTATACGCCTGTTTTTACGGTCCCCGCGTATCAAGTATTCAAGTGCATTAGCAGAACGTTCGTCCTCGGACCGTCTGTCGCATATCTCCTACTCCCACTCATTCTCCTACTCATTTTCATTCACCAGAAGGCTCCCCTCGCGCTTGACCTCGAGGAGGTTGAGAGTCAGTTTGCCAAAATCGGTCAGAGAAGAGATCACCCTCTTTTTGGAACCCTTAGACTGAGACTGAGTTCAGGGAGGTATGACAAAATGTGATAGGTATGTATATCCGGGTTATCTGGAAATGTATGTGGATCGCCCTAATGGAGCTTAACCCTATTAGTGGCAGGCTCCTGGCTACCCCTATTAGTGGCAGGGGGGGGGCTGTTTACGACCCCCCCCTTGATATCTCGAGATCTAACGGGCCGATTTTCAAAATTCAAACGGCATTCGATTTCGCTCAACGTGATCTACATTTCTAAAAAATAAAAATTAAAAAATGTCAATAGGGGGGGGGGTAGAGGGGGGTAAAAACGGGCAAATTGCAGATACATTTTAGACTGTTTCTCACGGCCAGGTTTCTGAACCAATCTTAACGCAACTTTTGCCGATCGATAGAGAATGAACCAGGAATTCACATGGATCCTAAAAATATGCATTTTCAAAAATCATAGGCGGATACAGATCATTGAGATTGGGGGTACACAAAAAGTATAGTAAATAAGGTTTTTGTTGGTACTGTTTCTAAAAAGGGTGGTAATGGTCTTGTTATGTTACAATTTTCTTATGAGATAACGACTACAATTGTATTGGTCATGCATAGGCGGTGTCAGGGCACCTATGTTGGGAGGTAAAACATAACCCCCCTTTTTGGACGCCTGGATCCGCCTATTATAGCAAAAACGTGTCAAAAGAGGATGCACAATAACTGTATATGTTATCACATGATACCTTTCATTCACTGTTCGTAAAACTGGTGCAGCGTCGTGATCTTCGCCCAAATGACTCGCTTCACGAATAGGACCCCCCAATTCTCAGTGCTCTGGAGCCGCCCCTGGTAAAGTTATGAACTTGAAATTTTCAGGGAATGTGCCCAATTTAGTTTTAGGAAAAGTCAGAAAATTTCAGCATCGTAGCTTCAGCGGTTTCGGAGATATTCTCGAAAAACCTGAGGGGTGGATAAAAACAACCCCCCCTGCCACTAATAGGGTTAAAGCTTAGCGGGCCCTATTTGTGCCTCAGCTTACGATACAAGGCTGCTACAAGGTCAAAGTCACAAGAGAGTATTGCTAGAGGTTATTTCACTTATTCAAGTCAGGCATAATAATTAAGACGTTTTGCCATCCTGAGGCTCTAAATGAATGTTTAGAGCAAAATGGATGCCAGAATCGTGATCAGCGGCAACGAAATAATCACAAACACCCTTTCATGTGTCAGAGTCAACCAAAGGTCATTCGAGGTCACATGAGATCAACATAAAACTTGACCTTTTCCAAACAATATATATGTCATTCGACACGTCTCGACGAGACAAATGCGATGGTACCGCCGCCGTAGCTCCAGGGCCATTTTTGTTGAAGTTATTTGCGAAAAAAAAAACTAAAGCCCCAGCTCGGGGTCGTTGACCTGACCTCTAACCTCAGGTCACCATAGTTACTTAAGTATTTTTCTAGGTCAAATGCGACACAACCGTGCTCGTAATTTGTCTTTATCTCTAAAACTCTAATTTTGGCAGCTGGTTGAAGTTCACGTCTGTGACGCCGATGTTTGCCGTGCAGGAGTCTAGGAAAATCGGCCCCGAGACGTTATCAGGAAGGCTAGATCCAATTTGCTTGCTTCAAAAGATGTCAAATTAATGGGGGACAAGGTACAGCAAGTTTCGTCTTTCTATCCCTAAGCGTTCATGAGGCATCGCAAATATTCGCCAGGGGGAGGCGAAAAACGCCCTCCCCCTTCCGGGCCCGCGAGGGCCAATGGTTAAGCTCAATACGTATGCATGAAACCTGAAACCATAATAATTTTGAATGGCAACATCTAGGGGCAAGGTGCTCATGGATTTTGCAGATCGGGGCAGGTATCAGACCACAGTCGGGTTACCTCAAGCTTGCCCCCACTGCCGAGAATTCGTGGCGCCGCCACTGGACCTTGACCTCTGAATGATATTGTATGCAACGAATATTGTCTTGGTAGCCTAAGAACACGTTTTGGGCGATCAGTCTCAGTCCATTACTCCATTCTTCGGCAACTACGGTGCAAGGCCGATACTGTAGAAACTTGCAATTTGTACCCTTGACCTGACCTTGACCTTGACCTCAAACTTTAAATTAAGTACATGATTTTAGTAGTTCGTGATGAGAGCTTTCGATTGGCGTTTGAATTTTCCAAATCGGACCATTAGTTCGGGAGATAACAGGGGGGGGGTAAAATTTACCCCCCCCCAGCCCCGCGCGTTCGGCTGGAGACCCCAGCCCCGCGCGGGTTAAAAGAAAATGGGGAAATAAGGAAACTGTTGTTTTTGCGCATGGAATGATCTCAAACTATCTCAAGCACACGAAATCGTGATTTCATGCACTCCTTGCAAGATCCGATCCTTTACTTTTGCATTTTTGACCTTCTGTGACGTCATTTATGACGTCACTACGGTCATAGGAGTTTCTCGTCAATAACTCATGATCAAATTGAGCCAGCGACTCGGGAAAGCCACCAATGGACTCGGGAAGACCTCCCGAATCGAATGATATGCGACACGACCTCCTTCGATTAAGTTCGTGGCCTGATGGGCTCTGACCTGACCTTGACTCGAGGTCAACACCTTAAGTTGACCTCACCCGAACAAAAAGTATATCATTCGACGCGCCTGAGCCAGGTGAGCACGATGGTGCCAAAATCGCTGCTCGGCGGCCATTTCTTACGAAATTATTTACCAAAAACCAAACCCTACCTTGGGCTTTTTGACTTCACCTCAGAGGTTACCGGTTGACCTGAGACCTTAAAATCGGGTATCAATCGTTCCGTCTTGAAACGGCGCACACACTTGTTTTTTTCCGCGAGGCTCTAGCTCCATTAGGGGCGAAACGGCGAAAAGGGGTCGTACCAACCCTCCCCCTCGGCCGGCCGAGGGGGTGGGGGGTCCGACAATAGGTCCGGCGAGGGTTAAGCAGCCCCACTTCGTTTTTAGCATGTTTGCTTGTCACTGAGAT
Organism: Amphibalanus amphitrite; assembly: GCF_019059575.1. NCBI lineage: Eukaryota > Metazoa > Arthropoda > Thecostraca > Balanomorpha > Balanidae > Amphibalanus > Amphibalanus amphitrite. The sequence continues at coordinate 21,815 of NW_024883483.1, read as the reverse complement.
CAACAACTCAATCAAAAATAATTTCTAGCACTTTTCCGGGCCCCCGGCCCAGTGTGCGGCATAGGGGTATATGGCGTTACACAAGGTAAGCAATGCAAAATTGTAGAATCGCAAGTGCAAGAGTGTACCAAATCACGCTCCGATGTGTTTCCTCGGGCAATTCTTTGAGTTGGCGCTGCAGCCCTATATTTGGCAGCCTATAACTCAGAAACTATTGGTTTTTTACGATAAAAACTCCATATGGTTCAACTCACAATCAACCAACAAACATTTTGGCTATCTCGGATTTTCAATTTTTGAAAATTTTGATCACTTGAACTTTTGTCCTATTTTTCGAAGAGTGACCTTGATATTTTCCCCACTGAAAGTTGCAATTTTGTCTGATGACGATTAAAGCCTTATCAATTGTCATTCATATGCGATAATAAAAAAGTGGTTATCGCCCTGCGTTGACCTCAGGTCAGGTCATTTTTATGACTTGTCCATTATTACGAGCGGGAGCGACAGCGAGATCTCGAGAATAAAGCAAGATAGCGACAAGCGGTAAACGGTAAAGGGTACACACGGATAAGGTCTAAAAATTTTACTCAGGTCATTTTCAGGTCAGGTCAAAGATGACGTCACAGGAGCTAAAAGGAAGTCAAAATAGCGGCACTATACATATATATGAAGTTTTCTCGAATAACTTTCAAGGTATCCCAGCTAGGAACAAACTAATAGCACTGTGGCGCGCTAGCGCCGGTAATTTAGCTGCGGCGTGTCCGCCCAGCCCGGCCGCCCTTTGCGCCGCCAATCGCCGCCTCGCGCAGTGTTTACTATTTTATCATGAACGTTTGTTTTCCTGCTTTATATTATTGTAAATTCGTTATTATCGTCACTTCTGTTTTATAGTTTTCAACCGTATTTAATATTTGTCCTTGCTTTAATTTGTTGTAATTTCTAGATTGACTTTTCGCCGTTTCTATATGCTCGATTCGTTTTTGATTATGTAAAAAAGTGTTTTAATTTTTGGCTGTGTAGTTCCGCCCCCGTTTACTTCCTGTTCGTTTTGATCTCTATGGCTTTTGGCACGTGCTCTTAGTTCAAATATAAATTTAGTATCGTACGCGGAGTGTCAGAGAGGCTGAGTATTTCGACGAGTTCCTAGTTTTATTTCTCACGTTTTTCTCCCAGTTTTAACCCATATCTAACCGTCGTTTCACTGTTTATTTCGTTCTTTCATTGTGGGTAATTTCCTCTCCTCCGAACACGCACCTATTTACCCTGAGACCCACATTCTGATGAGCCCGACGTGATTTGAAGTGATGAGTTTAACCTGTTGATATATCCTGTGCTTTTGTTGCCATTTTTTTGTGCTTTTTGTTGCTAACCTTGACCTTGCCTACCTACTCGTCATGCCTCACTCTGATGATGTGCTTGTGGCTGAGTCCCTGGCCCTGCCTTCTGCTGTTGGTGCTGTTTTCGCACCCGTGTGCAGCCTGACAAACCAGCTGTCTCGCACTTCCGCTGAGCAGCCCCCCGCCGTCAACCAGCACCAGCAGCAGGACGAGAGGCGACCAGCAACAACCCGACACGACCCTGCTGCACAGGATGACGACCCTGCCGCGCAGGACGCAGCCGCCCCTCCTGGGGCCTCTGTCAAGCCGCACCTGGCAGGAGCTCCGCCGGTTGACTACCAGTTGACTGCCTCAGCTGCTGGGACACCGTCACTGTGGACGTCACCGACCTGCACGCCATCTGAACCACAGATGAACGACCTGAAGACCGCCTCATTCTTCGAGTGCAGGAGACAGCCTGACTCCTGACGTTTGTTTCCTCATGTTGACCTTTCCATTGTTTTCCTATCCTGGCCCGCTGTTGTTCCTTCCAGTGTATGTTCACTGTTGCTGAGGTCCCTGTACCCCTCCTGGTTCATTTCCTGTCATCTTGTGGTTGACTGTGCTTCCTACTTCCCAGACTACCCAGGTGCGTTCCTGGTCAACCAGTCCTGACCAGCCACCTCCAGTCCAGGCTCTCCTGTGCCAGCGACCCCTCCATCTTGGAGCAGTTCCAGCCTGGGGAGACCTGCGACGCCTGCCCAATACCAGCCACCACATCGACACCGGCAGCTCGCCTCCAACATGCCAGCCCAAGATGACTGCCGCCTGTACCAGCTCTACTACACCCCTGCGAACAACACTACCTGGACTCGTTGCTGCCCGCATCGACACTGACCGACGAGCTGCTGGTCACCGCGCCGCCACCGGACGCCGAGCCGCTCGCCGTCGAGTCGCTCGCCGCCGTGCTGCACCCGGCCGCCGGGTCGCTGGCGACCGCCGCCACCGGACGTCGATCTGCTCGCCGCCTCTCCGGTCCCGGCCGCCGGGTCGCTGGTGACCACCGCGCAGGACCCTTTTGTGAATTGTGATGTAAGTGATGCGCTCCGCGACTAAGAGGGGGAGCAGTGTGGCGCGCTAGCGCCGGTAATTTAGCTGCGGCGTGTCCGCCCAGCCCGGCCGCCCTTTGCGCCGCCAATCGCCGCCTCGCGCAGTGTTTACTATTTTATCATGAACGTTTGTTTTCCTGCTTTATATTATTGTAAATTCGTTATTATCGTCACTTCTGTTTTATAGTTTTCAACCGTATTTAATATTTGTCCTTGCTTTAATTTGTTGTAATTTCTAGATTGACTTTTCGCCGTTTCTATATGCTCGATTCGTTTTTGATTATGTAAAAAAGTGTTTTAATTTTTGGCTGTGTAGTTCCGCCCCCGTTTACTTCCTGTTCGTTTTGATCTCTATGGCTTTTGGCACGTGCTCTTAGTTCAAATATAAATTTAGTATCGTACGCGGAGTGTCAGAGAGGCTGAGTATTTCGACGAGTTCCTAGTTTTATTTCTCACGTTTTTCTCCCAGTTTTAACCCATATCTAACCGTCGTTTCACTGTTTATTTCGTTCTTTCATTGTGGGTAATTTCCTTTCTTCCGAACACGCACCTATTGACCCTGAGACCCACAGCACCATCGTGATCCTCTCATCGATCCGCATCGAAACATATGTATGTTGACCTCGAAAGGTCGAAAGGTCAAAAGTTGACCTTAGGTCACGTGATCTAAGGTCAACTTTTTCATTCTTGCCTAATTAATTAGGCCAGTTCCGCTTCAAAAAATGAAAACTTCAAACGCCTCTAACGCCTATCATTTATGCATTTGGCATACCCTCTGGGGCAACATTTTCGCACCTTTCCTGAAAATTTGAAGTCCCAGTCTTTTCAGGTCAGGTCACCAGGTCAAAAAAACGGTACAAGGTCAGGGGAAAATTGGACTAGCTTAGCGGCAACTGAATTCCAGAGTTCATTAGAATTGGTAACAAAGTGTATCATGCGATGCGCACGGATGTCCTGAGTTCACTGGTGCTTTGATTTTTGCTCTATCTTTGATAGGTAAAAAGTTATAAGCGAAAAACTTTTAACATATTTTAGCAAAAAAATTTGCACTCATACCCCCCATAACCCCCCTAAATATTGACTTAGAGTCACCAAACTTTCACAGGGGCGAGATCTCCTATGGACCCACCTACCCTGTAAATTTGGCGTTTCTAAGTGCCATTGGAACCAATCGCGAGGGGGGTCGTACCAACCCCCCTTGCCGTCCGTGTTATGGAAGAGGCCCTCGCCTGGCGAGGGTTAAGAAATGGATTTCGATCCAAAAGTTAGGTATAAAAACTTACTTTTTTTGAAAAATTATCATCAAATTCAAAATTTTGCGTTTATAAAAAAACGAAATATATGTTTGAGAAGTAGCTCCTGTACACCAACATTCTAATTTTTAGAAAAATTGTTTCAAAAATAAAGGATTTATTCAAAAAAATTGTATGACGTCACGACAAACGAAATTAAAAAAAAAGTAAGTTCTAGACCTCGCACTGGAACAAAAATAGCACTATGCGATTCGTCGTGGAAAACTGCTACAGAAAGACACCTCTTTGGGTCTTCACAACTAACTCTAAAATTTGACCTTACTTGACCTGACCTTGACCTGCCCTCGGCCTAAAATTCTTCCAAATGTGGTCCATATCACTAACTGAGTGTGCCATCATGTGATTAAAATGACCGATAAAACATGTGTCGAGCATGTCCTTTTCTATATTTCACCCTTGGTGACCTAACCTGACCTTGACCTTTGCATGATATTGACCTTGACCTTTGCATGCAGCGAATCTTGTCTTGGTGGCCTAAGAAGATCTTTTGGAATTGGATAATCGATCTCAGTCCAGTTTTCGCTAGCTGCGATCAAAAGCCGATAATTTAGAAGCTTGCAATATCCTTGACCTGACCTTGACATGATGTCTGACATACATAATAATTTTTTGGCTTCAAAGTTCCATCTTGTTCAGAGCTTTCGTTTGCCGCTTTCCCCGTCTTTCTATGACCATCGGTTCGGAAGTTAGACAGGGGGGGGCATAATATGCCCCACAGCAGGGCACATATGGCGAATAGCCCAGTGGGGTGCTGGTTAACCCGCGCGGGGCTGGGGGGGGTAAATTTTACCCTCCCTCGCGAATTTTTGCGATATCTCGAAAACGGCAGCGCGCAGCGCCGCCAAACTTTCAGTACCTTTTCTTACATCAATTTGACACGTTCCCTGAAAATTTGAGCGAAATCCATCGGAAAATTTTTGAGAAATTGACGTTTTAGTGACGTCATGTTCGCCATTTTCGCCTCAAAAACGGCAAAAGTTCAAACGCCGCTAACATCTTCATTTTTAAAGGAATCAAGACGTAACAAAAAAGGTTATACGTAATTTTACTTTGTCTTTCAAATGGCTATCTCGGTTTTTTGAAAATTTTGGATTTTGGCCTAATTTTTTTTCAAAAAACTGACTTTTTTGGGAAAATCACTATAAAATCCAAAATTTTGAGTCTATCGAAAAAACCGGAATATATGTCAGAGAAGTGGTCTATGTGCACCTACATACCAAATTTTAGAAGAATCGGTTCAAAAATGTGGGAGTTATTCAAAATTTTATGACGTCACGACACACAAAATTTTTGAAAAATGACTTTTTTGGAAGTTCTAGACCTCGTACGGAAACAAAAATAGCACCATTCGATTTGCCGTGAAAAACTGCATCAGATAGACACCTTTTTAGGCCTTAACAACCAACTTCAAAATTTGACCTCACTTGACCTGACCTTGACCTGACCTCGACCTGAAATTCATCCAGAGGTGGTCCATATCACTTATTGAGTGTGCCTATTGAATTCTATGAGTAAAATGACCCATAAAACATGTGTCGCATATGCCCTTTTCTATATTTTGTTTTTTGGTGACCTGACCTGACCTGACCTGACCTTGACCTTGACCTCTGAATGATATTGTATGCAACGAATATTGTCTTGGTAGCCTAAGAACACGTTTTGGGCGATCAGTCTCAGTCCATGACTCCATTCTTCGGCAACTACGGTGCAAGGCCGATACTGTAGAAACTTGCAATTTGTACCCTTGACCTGACCTTGACCTTGACCTCAAACTTTAAATTAAGTACATGTTTTTAGTAGTTCGTGATGAGAGCTTTCGATTGGCGTTTGAATTTTCCAAATCGGACCATTAGTTCGGGAGATAACAGGGGGGTAAAATTTACCCCCCCCCCCCAGCCCCGCGCGTTCGGCTGGAGACCCCAGCCCCGCGCGGGTTAAAAAACGTGAAGTCAAAAAATAGATACACGGTAAATAATATAATTTTAGATCACAAATGCACGGCAATTAGCTAGGTAGGTACCGTGAACGGCTCGAGTTGAGCTTCTGGCGCGACATCTAGCTTCATTGGCATGTGGTGCTGCCCTCTGTTGAAAACCATCTCGTTCGGTGGTGATAATGGACTTTTGATTCGTTTTGGTTTTTAGACAATATCAGTGGCGTAGCCAGTACCTACTCGCTACAGGGAGAACGTGCCCCTCCCCGTCCTCATTGGGTTCATATACCCAAACGGGACCTAAAAGCCTGTCGAAGTTCTAAGGGCTTTGTTCAATTTCGAGGGACCGCAATGGTTCTCATAAAGGGCCACTGTGGCTCCGGTGTCCGCAGGGCCCAGCACGCCAAGGGCTCTTAGCAGGGCTCCACCGAGCTCTAGTGGGTTCCATGCTGGCTTCTGAGGACCCTCATTGGCATTCAAAGCATCACGTCGACCTTTGAGAACCATCATCACCTAAACAAGTCTCTGAATATCCACGCAAACCTTTGAGGGACCCATCGCAGGCGTCTCTGAGGCTCTGAGCCTTGGCTAGCCTTCAGGAGCTTAGCTAAACTCATCAGACTCCGCACGGGCGCCAATGGGCCCACAACCTGCATCTGATTGACAACATGAGCCTCTAGGCGTGTTAACCCGCGCCCGGCTGGGGGTCCTGGATTTCCACGCCCTGCTGGGGGGGGGGTGTTTGAACACCCCCCTTCTAACTCGGCTCCTGGGCCACGTAGCGATACGCGGAAGGCGGCGTTCGAAAGAGCGTCAAAAATATGAGGAAATCACTTCGGTCAATTTTTTGGTCAGGTCAAAGGTCAGGTCACCAGAGGTCATTGAAGGCAAAATTTCGCCGATTTCCAGATCGAATGTCGACAATTTCCAAGAAGCCAACGCATAACTCGGGAACCAATAGAGCCACAGCGCCGCGGAAAAGCGCATTCGATAGCCCTGTTAACGCCCTTTCTGAGTAATTCTCTCAGACTTGACCTAACGTCAACGGTTTTGCCTGCAGGGGGCAAAAACTGCAAAAAAGCCGATTTTTTCGGAAACAGTTTTTCTGCAATAACTTTTGACCCAAGCCTTGTACGAACTTACTTTTACCGGCATCGTGTTCCTCTCGTCAAGACGCATCGAATGAACTAGGGGAAAGTGGGGTAAGACGGGCACCTTAACTTTGGAGCCATTTTTCGGCCGGTTAGAAACATCATAGAAACGGGAAACTGAGTGAAAACCTTTTTTAGACATTTTACTTCCATTTGCCAGAAGATGAGACTTAAACCTGATTCAACAAATAAACTGCAGCTATTTTTGCAAAACGTTGCAAAAACCCGTCTTACCCCACCCCATGGGGTAAGACGGTCACATGGGTTGGGCAAGACGGCCAGCTTCTTTCACCGACCAGCACAGCTCGCAACAAATGCCCGAGATTAGCCGCATTGATACAGTCGCTCGTTGGTCTCAAGTGCTTCGGAATGGCAGTATACGAGATTCGTGCAGAAGGCGTATGCTCGTATATAGACCCTAGCTCAGAAGCCATGTAGAACTGTTTTTCACATTCATTATTCGAAAATAAACTGTGCCGAAGGAATAGTGCTAACATGTCTGTGAGTTTCGGAATCGAACATATTCTTATTAGAAATGCTTCTTTTTTTCCTCCAGCAACAAAAATATTTTCACCGTTACAGACCCATTGGATTCATAGTTGCCCGTCTTACCCCAAACTCAATGTCAGAAATTCAGCACGATTTTTCTCTGTGGACAATTTGATGCAGACAAAGCAAATCCGCGGTAAATGAACACTGGTGGCATATGAGTGTACCACAAGTGATTGTGAGTTTTTAACTCTATAGCGCTGCACACAAAAGCTTGCACAATACATTGTGGATGTTTTCAATGAAATGAGTGTTTTAAAGAAATCAAAATAAAAGATTATCGACTGAACACAAATTCACCAGACTTCAATGGTGGTGTGTAGTGGGAAAGGCGATTCTGGTCCTAATTTTTCTCGCTCGTAGCGCTATCGGTTTGGTCTGCAGAAGGGGTGCCCGTCTTACCTACCCTGACCGTCTTACCCCACTTTCCCCTATAAGTTGACCTTGAAAGGTCAACTTGAAAATTTGACCTCAGGTCAAGGTCATGACCTGACCGGAAAGGGTCATGTTGCATATCAGTCGATCCGTATCGTCGAGCTGAACACATGTAAGGCGTTTTCATCGCTCTAGCATGCCTCTATCAAAAGTTATTTGCGAAAAACTGTTAGATACCATTCGTGACCTAAGATGACCTCAGGGCATAAACAGGGGTCACGGACACCATTTTCATGTTCAGTGTGTCTAAACCACTTGTAATTCAGTGTTTAGGAGTGTTTATAATGTCTTTCGTCCAAAAGAAGCGCATTTCAATTTTCTCCCATTGACTTATAATTAATGGGGAGGTCGCAAAATTGACCTGACCTTAGGTCATCGATATCAAAATTCTGAGATATACATTTTGTACATGCTATTGCTCTTAGCAATCGCTGAAAGTTTCAAAGCGATCGGTCACTCGGTGTAGCTATGACAGACATTGAAACTTTTTATGAGGTGAGGTCACTTCAAGTGACCTGGTGACCTGACCTTGAATGACCTTGGTCTGAAATTTTCACAACATGTGTAGAATTGATGTATGATAAGGTGTACCAAAAACGGCGGCGCGGAGCGCCGCCGTTTTTGAGATATTCGCGAAAAACCACAAGGGGGGTGTTCAAACACCCCCCAGCAGGGCGCGGGTTAACCGACGGCTGATAGTCAAGCGTAGGGATTCGGAATTGAAGACCGTCTATAGACAAAGCCTAATACTCGTCTAGGAGAGCCTACTACTCAGTACTAATTATGTGCCTTTGACCTGACTTTTGACATGATCACGAGCGAGAACAAGGCGGCGGATGGTTATATCTCAGAAACTATAATCGATCTGCGATGAAGCCATTTTATACGATCATGGCCGGCTTGTGAACCAACAAGTCGATCACATCTTCAACACTTGAAAGCTTAACCCGCGCCCGGCTGGGGGTCCTGGATTTCCACGCTCTGCTGGGGGGAGGGGGGTTTGAACACCCCCCCCCCCCCTTGTAACTCGGCTCCTGGGCCACTTAGCGATACGCGGAAGGCGGCGTTCGAAAGAGCGTCAAAAATAATGACGAAATCACTTCGGTCAATTTTTTGGTCAGGTCAAAGGTCAGGTCACCAGAGGTCATTGAAGGCAAAATTTCGCCGATTTCCAGGTCGAATGTCGAAAATTTCCAAGAAGCCAACGCATAACTCGAGAACCAATAGAGCTACAGCGCTGCGGAAAAGCGCATTCGATAGCCCTATTAAAGCCCTTTCTGATTAATCCTCTCAGATTTGACCTATCGTCAACGGTTTTGCCTGCAGGGGGCAAAAATTGCAAAAATAGCCGATTTTTTCGGAAACAGTTTTTCTGCAATAACTTTTGACCCAAGCCTTGTACGAATTTACTTTTACCGGCATTGTGTTCCTCTCGTCAAGACGCATCGAATGAACTATAACTTGACCTTGAAAGGTCAACTTGAAAATTTGACCTCAGGTCAAGGTCATGACCTGACCGGAAAGGGTCATGTTGCATATCAGTCGATCCGTATCGTCGAGCTGAACACATCTAAGTAAGGCGTTTTCATCGCTCTAGCATGCCTCTATCAAAATTTATTTGCGAAAAACTGTTAGATACCATTCGTGACCTAAGATGACCTCAGGGCATAAACAAGGGTCACGACACCATTTTCATGTTCAGTGTGTCTAAACCACTTGTAATTCGGTGTTTGGGAGTGTTTATAATGTCTTTTGTCCAAAAGAGGCGCATTTCAATTTTCACCCATTGACTTATCATGGGGAGGTCGCAAAATTGACCTGACCTTAGGTCATCGATATCAAAATTCTGATACATACATTTTGTACATTCTATTGCTCTTAGCAATCGCTGAAAGTTTCAAAGCGATCGGTCACTCGGTGCAGCTATGACAGACATTGAAACTTTTATGAGGTGAGGTCACTTCAAGTGACCTGGTGACCTGACCTTGAATGACCTTGGTCTGAAATTTTTACAACATGTGTAGAATTGATGTACGATAAGGTGTACCAAAAACGGCGGCGCGGAGCGCCGCCGTTTTTGAGATATTCGCGAAAAACCACAAGGGGGGGTGTTCAAACACCCCCCCTCCCGTTTTTCTGCAATAACTTCCAAACCGCTTGACGTATCGACGCCAAACTTTCAGTACCTTCGGCTGCATCAATTTGACACCTTGTGTCAAAATTTGAACTTCGTACCTACCATAGGTCGACCGGAAATGACGTCAGAATGACGTCATGTTCGGCCGATTTCGACGCAAAACATTGAACCACGGCAATCGCTCCCAAGAGCTCAGTTTTGAAACTAGATCCAATTTCTTTGCATGAGAGGACTCAGAATAGACTGCGCTATCAAACTGCTATCTCGGATTTTCGAAATTTTGAAAATTTCGAAAATTATATTATAAAATTCAAAATTTATATTTTTACATGTTTTCAATTTTTTTTTTTACTTTTCGAAAAAAAAACGGAATAGGTATATGTGATAGAACGCATTATTATGAGTACCTCTAGCAAGTTTTAGCTAAATATCTTCAAAAATGGCCAAGTTATACGCATTATTGCAAAAAATTAACAATTATTAATTTTTCAAATCAATTTTTCAGCACGAATTTGACATCGTACGCCAATATAAATAGCACCATCGTGTTCCTGAGCTCAAACTGCATCCAATAGACACCTTTTTTGTTGAAAAAATTTAGCTTCAAAATTTGACCTTTTTTGACCTGAAAGTGACCTGACTTAACCCTATTCCTGGCGGTGGGGCCTCAGGAGCCCCCCTCTGAGGTTTTTTGGTTATTTCTCCCAAACGCGTTGAGCTAGGAAGCTCAAATTTTCTGACTTTTCCTAAAAGGCTTCTACGCAACATGTCTGAAAATATTGAGTTGATCTGACCTCAGGTCAGGTCACCAGAGGCGGTTTGGTGACCCTTCCTCAGAAAAGTTTGCAATCACGCCAGAGCTAGAGTTTTTGACCGATCAATTTCTTCTCTTCAGGCTTTAGTTAGGGTACCAGTATGTGCAATTTGTATATCTCGGAATTTTGATATCGGTGACCTAAGGTCAGGTCAGTTTCGCGACCTCCCCATTATAAGTCAAAGGGGGAAAATCAACTCCCTGTTTTTACCACTAAAACGGGTCGGAATGGCCCCATATACCATACATGACTTCATATACGATCAACCTTCACTACCTTGAGGTCTGTTTTGCTGTTGGGCAGCTGTGAGGTCATGTGACGTCATCAAAGGTCACCAAAGGTTTTTGGCCAATAACTCCGTACAGGAACAAGATACAGACGCGTGGATGGTCTCATTGTGTTCAGCTCGTCAAGACGCATCGAATGATATACATGATGACCTCGAGGTCACGTGACCTGAGGTCAACCTTTGACCTTGACCTTTCGAGGTCAACATATATATCATTCGATGCGGATTGACGAGAGGATCACGATGACGCCATTAGTTTGTTCCTATCTTGACTAATTCGAAAGTTATTCGAGAAAAACTCTCTCCATATCTAGCGCCGCCATTTTGACTTTTTCGACCCCTGTGACGTCATCTTTGACCTGACCTGAAAATGACCTGAGTAAAAATTGTAGATCTTGACCGTGCGTATCCGATGCCGTTTACCGTTTGTCGCTGCGATGTGTAGTTTTTGAGATCTGAAGGGGGGCCGAATCGGCCCCCCCGCCAGTTTCTTGTCCCGGCGGAGCCCGCCAGGAATAGGGTTAAGCTAAATTTGACTCAAAATGACCTCGAATGACACAGACGACATCAAATTCGAAATTTTTGGCCTAAATGGACCATAAAACATGTGTCACGTGACCGACGGATGATATAATATTTTCGTGACCTGTGATGACCTGACCTTGATCTGAAAATCAAAGTACAAGTTTGGTACCCTCAGAGTATCTAGAGCATCTGTTCACGAGTGTGTGAACCAAAAATGAGCCTGATCTGACTTGTAAGACGGCGGCCAGAGCCCAAAACGTGAAGAAGCCAAAATGCTAATAATTTTTACTTTGACCTGACCTGTGACGTCATCGGCGACCTCGAGGTCAATGAAATTATGTTTCGCTCGACAGTTTTTCCGGGGCTATCAGACGCCGTTTGAATTTTGACGATCGGCCCAGTAGTTTCGGAGTTAGGAGGGGGGCTATGAATAGCCCCCCCCCCCCCCCAGTAGGGCGTGTTATACGCAGACCCCAGTGGGGCGCGGGTTTAGACGTCGAGGATATAGCCTGAAGTACACTAAATTTTATAGGTGCAAAACCTACCGCTAAAACCCGCGAGATCTGTACATCCGCGTGCGATGGCAAGGTCACTTAACAGTTGACGGTGACATATTTAGGGGAAAAGCACTTTTTATTCTCCAGATTAAGCACTATATAATGCCAATGAAATATCAATTCAAATGTATTGGACAATGGACACTGAATCACACACAATAAATCAACGCAATGTCGCAAAGCCGAATGCATGAGCAGCTGCCAAGTGCATTGCTAATGCAACCGTTAACTGTTAATCACGGATATCAAGTCAACAAGTGGATCAGAGCACGGCTGTAAATATGCTACATCGCTAAATTGGAATGTTTACCAACACGCATGAGTTTCGAACAGAGATTATAAGGACAGCAAACTGATGAATGATAATACGGGTAAGAGGGTTTAGCGTTCAAGCAGTAAAAGTGCATTTCTTTCACTCATAGACAGATGACATAGCAGTTAGCACAACAATAGTGAGGGTTAATGGGTTGGCAATACTATCATGTTACATACATCATATATCGGCGATCTATTGAAGTAAAGTATTCGCGTATATTATACAATAGACTGGTGTGCGTTTCTCCTCTGAATACATATAAAAGAAAATCTATTTATAACCAACATCCCGCGGTTGGAGTAGGTATGTTATGCGGTTTCTATGGATGTCCATTGTCCATGTACAGCTATTGATCTACATTTGTAACCATAGTGTAAAGTTTATAATGGTTCCTAGAACCTACTTGCTGATTTCGACGTAGTTACTGGGTTCATTTCGTGTACACCTGCAATACACTTACTTCCAAATAGCAACATTGCAAAGGAAATACATACCAATGTGAGACCACCGAAAGTTGTGTGCAAATGACATTGAAAAAATGACCATACTTCACTGATAAATATTTAAAATATGAACATGTAAGTCTGCCTATTTTATGTAGTCGTATTAGCTAAAGTCCACCGTAAAGTCTACTACCCAAGATAAAAGCAGCAAAGCAAATGTTTAGGGGAAAGTGGGGTAAGACGGGCACCTTAACTTTGGAGCCATTTTTCGGCCGGTTAGAAACATCATAGAAACGGGAAACTGGGTGAAAACCTTTTTCAGACATTTTACTTTCATTTGCCAGAAGATGAGACTTAGACCTGATTCAACAAATAAACTGCAGCTATTTTTGCAAAACCTTGCAAAAACCCGTCTTACCCCACCCCATGGGGTAAGACGGTCACATGGGTAGGGCAAGACGGCCAGCTTCTTTCACCGATCAGCGCAGCTCGCAACAAATGCCCGAGATTAGCCGCATTTATACAGTCGCTCGTTGGTCTCAAGTGCTTCGGAAATGGCAGTATACGAGATTCGTGCAGAAGGCGTATGCTCCTATATAGGCCCTAGTTCAGAAGCCATGTAGAACCGTTTTTCACATTCATTATTCGAGAATAAACTGTGCCGAAGGAATATTGCTAACATGTCTGTGAGTATCGGAATCGAACATATTCTTATTAGAAATGCTTCTTTTTTCCTACAGCAACAAAAATATTTTCACCATTACAGACCCATTGGGTTCATAGTTGCCCGTCTTACCCCAAACTCAATGTCAGAAGTTCAGCACGATTTTTCGCTGTGGACAATTTGATGCAGACAAAGCAAATCCGCCGTAAATGAACACTGTTGGCATATGAGTGTACCACAAGTGATTGCGAGTTTTTAACTCTATAGTGCTGTACACAAAAGCTTGCACAATACATTATGGATGTTTTCAATGAAATGAGTGTTTTAAAGAAATCAAAATAAAAGATTATCGACTGAACACAAATTCACCAGACTTGAATGGTGGTGTGTAGTGGGAAAGGCAATTCTGGTCCTAACTTTTCTTGCTCGTAGCGCTATTGGTTTGGTCTGCAGAAGGGGTGCCCGTCTTACCTACCCTGACCGTCTTACCCCACTTTCCCCTACATTCGTAACGACATACACCATATAGACTTTATTTACTTTTTCCTGTGCATCTACCTAAAATAAGTTCCTTTGATCAATAAAAAGATCACTACCAAGCATCAAATTTGTTCAGCAATATATCAATTTGGCACTGGTCCGGGTGGTGTATCTTTTAAAGTAAGTATATTTTAAGCAATTCATCCGGAAGTCTTAGAGAAGGCTGTGAAGCATTAGAACTCCTTTAGCTATGCTGCATTGTAATTTGAACGCTAATTTTATCGAAACTTTCTTCCTAAAATTTATATGTTGCTGTAATTCAACCGTGGAACTAACTATTAACAAAGATGTCGCCGTCCATAACTCGAGTTCTATCAAGAAGCCAAACCAAAGTCGAAGCCAGTAGTCAAAGGCGCCGTGGCTTCTATGAAGTTGCTGTACATAGTGAGTCCACTCTCATATGAGCCTCTACGTGTTTATAGTGTGTCCAAAGTGTGTCTATCAGAAGCCTCTGTGAGCCTCTACTTCTTTAGTGTCTCCACTAGAAGTAGAAGTAAAACATCGTGGCTTACACCTGTTCCCTGTATAAGTGTATAGTGTGCCCAGTAGAAGCCTCATGAGCTTCAATGTACTAGCTGTAGTGTGTCCACTGGAAGTCTCCTAGGCCATTACTCATTAAAGTGTCTCCAACAGAAGTACCTATCTCATGGCTTCTACGTGTTGTAGTCGTCCAGTAGAAGTATCCCTATCCTCTACTTGCTGTGGTGTGTCCCACCGTCCAGAGAAGTCTTGGTTGGCCAGTGGCCTCTACTTGCTGTAGTACGTCTAATAGGTGGCTTCTGATAGCTAGAGTGTGTCTATCCGGGTCTCCAATTGTTGTAGTGTCTCTAATAGGATTATATCATGGCTTCTACTTGTTGTAGTGTGTCCAGTAGAAGGCGCCGAACGCGCAGAAGGCCAGGGGGAAGCCGAGCCGACTGACGCGGTCGATCCACCCGGCGGCAGACATCCGTCGCTGACAGTAGCAGCGGCGACCGGCCAGCTCGGGTACGGCTAGCTCGGGGCCTCCGCCGGCGCTGCCGCTGTCCACCAGCTGCATGGTCAGACTGGGCATGTCGTCCCGCTTCTGAGGATTCAAGGGGGTAGCGGGTCAGGGCGGTGAGCCGTAGAAGTGTGTGCGAGCGTGGCTTCATCAGTCCGACCAGCAGTCACCGAACGAGCACATTGTGCGTAACATGTTGGACAAGTGGGAGGTCATTTATATCACGAATCTTTTAAGTCTTATCCTGCTCATCAATGGACAGCACACACACACCAAAAAAAACGTCACTTTTTCACAATAGCCGACTTGATTACGTTGCAGCCTGCAATCGTGGATGACCGCTCACCCATACAATTTCTGCCGAAAGCAAATATATTGATTCTTAATGTTAATTGACGTCCATGACGATTACGGTATTGTCTGCCTCTGTGATCGAGCGTTTGCTGGCTCTGCATAAGTTGAGTTTTATGATAGTAGAGATGGAATGTGATCCATTACGCTTATCACAAGTGACCATTAGCTATTGCCGCTACATATGATACATAGTCTGCCATCATAGCAAACACTGCACCCACATACGGTCGGTGTTCTAATGCACGCTGCATCATCTCATTTACATCGCTCGCTGATTATGCCCGCCTTCGTTGACATTGCTGATGGCGCTTGCATGTAGTGCGAATATCCCAGTGGAGCTGGATATATTCCCAGCTCTCTGTCACAAAACGTGAACTGTTGAATATGGATTGCATCAAATCAAAGCGACAGCTAAATTGACTGAATTTGACTGGATTACATATTCAAGCGAAGTGAATTGATTCGCGTCCTTCCCTCTGGTGCCGCCTCCGTTTTGCTTGAATAATCCCAGGGTTTCAGCCTGATAAAATATGCCCTCCGACTCAAATGAAACTACGTAGTTATGAAAGAGCTTAGCTTAAAATAGGAGAGCAGAAAAAAGTTGAAGAAGTGAAATAGAACTAAGGATTTATATACCAAGGTCGTAATGATTATGCCATAAACTCAAGATAGTGGGCGCTACGCCCATAGAGATCTTATATACATATGTATATAAGATCTCTATGGCTACGCCTTCTAAATCTATCAGAAAGGCGATGAGAGCCTGAGACCACACAAACACAGACGAATAGCTAATGGTCGTCTATAAGATTTTGGTGTGCCGGCGCGGAGCGCCGGTGGGCAGCCTTTACACCCAATCATCTCACCTTCTTATCTCATTTCACCTCACCTCCACTCTAACTCACCTCACTTCGACCTAACCTCATCATCCCTCCCATCTCACCTTCTTCAGTTGTTGTCGGACGATGCACCAGTCCTCGCAGAGGTCGGGCATGTACAGCTGTCGCTCCGGCACGCCCTTGGTCACGTGCATCACCCAGCAGACCATCTGGCGCCTCGGTCTCGACAGCTGGTTCACCAACGTGAACTCCAGCAGCGCCGTGAAGATGAACGCCGTGCAGACGCTCATCCAGATGTCCAGCGCCTTCATATACGACACTGAAATACACAAACACAAACAGAAATGTGTGAAGAAAGAAAGCATATGTGTGAAACGAAGCGTAAATGTATACTAGGAAGTACGGTCAATAATTGATGACACTTGTGTGGTAAGTACTAGTGATGTCAATTACACAACATCTGAATACCGATACCAAACCAAATACCAACATAAACGGTGAAGAAATACCGATACCGAACCAACTTCATAGCATGAGGAAAATACCGACTTTTAACCGAATTCTCAGCCTCTTATACATAAATGAGGGTTCATAATACCAACAAAATACCGAGTACATTAGGAATGAAATACCAAATACCAAGTTGGTATCGGTTTGGTATCGGTATACCAAAAAGTTGATATCCAGTTGACATCTCTAGTAAGTACACTAGTTAGCCCGAATTATTAATAAACTGGCTTCGAAACTCCCGAAGTTGGCACATTTCGCTGACATCTCGCTCCGCTATCTGTCATTCTGAAAGTCTGCATATGCCAGGTGGTGATGGCAGCGCTTCCAGAAATGGCACCGAGCTGGCCGAGGCCGTGCAAATGTTCAGCGGTTTCGCAGCTGACGTTTAGCTCATGGGCTTCGCCCGGGTTCCATTTCAGGAAGCGAGGCAGCAGCCGTGCCAGGCACATCTCGGGTGGGCTGGCTATTAAATTCGCCCACCAGCGGCGGCTCGAGATGTCGTAAAATATGCATTATGTTCACGTCGCCAGGGAAATCATTGCACAGAATGGAATCTGAAAATGCTTAAATGAACTTCTGCGTTCACCCATTTCTATAAAATATAGCGGAATGCGAATGTCTCTGAGCGAGTAATGTAATGTGAAAAGCTTGTCTTCTGAATATTCCTGAGCTTTTTGCGGTTTCAATCTCATTCACCAGTAGCAGGAGCACTGATCAGTGTTCACTCTTCAGCAGCAGATTCCATTTAATAACATTATACTCCGGTACCACGCAGTGATCTGTCACTTTCCGTATGTCCCGTTGAATCCGTGACCTGTCGTGACCCGCCTCCAATCGATCCGTGACCTCCAGTCCATCCCTCTCCCATTCTCTACGTGACAGCAACACGACCCGGCGACTGTGTGAGGGACTCGGACTCGGGTCGGTGTCTCCCGAGGGACGTGGTTCCGTCCCGCTCCTCTCCCCGGGCGTGGTGGAGTCACCGGGCAGACCCCAGCCGGTCCGCTGGAGCTATCGATTCCACTCGGACGGCGGTGGCGGCGGCGGCGGCGGCGGCGGCGGGCCACAGACACCCACCTCGGGCCCGAGCAGCCTCTCTATCACCGGCTGACGCTCCTCCAGCCGCCGCTCCATTTCCCAGGAGAATGAGACGGCTTATGGATGATCCGGCCGCATGATGAACAAGGCGCCACTGATGAGAGTAAATAGAAACACAATGGCTCCGCCGGTGCCTGATTGAATCATGTTCGACACATCGCAAGATTGCGTTGGAGGGTGTTATTGATTTTGGTTGAGGCCAGACTTGAAGTGATTAGTGGTTGATTAAATGTCGCGAAGGCAGCCAGCGCTGTCCAGTAATAATGAACTGACGGCAGTCGTTGGACGACTTAATGCAGAAGATGAATTATATTTCTGAACCTGTTTGCTTGAGACACGGGGCCGGATCATTCACAGTTTTAGCCAAAAGATAGAACGGGAGCCTTTTCCCAAGTTTTCCCAAAATTTCCTTTCACCCTACATACCTGGACCATACCTGAAACGCCTAAACTTTAGCTTATAAAACTAAAAAGCATTAATTACCTATATTATACCAAGAACATAAAAGTAACTAGAATTGGCCATACTTAATAACCATGGCATTTTCACAAAGTTATTGCAGCAAACTACATCATGGAAGTGCACTTTTCCAATACCAGTAGAAATTGTGACACTGGAGCTGACCTATCCGGATGATTGCGGTGCAGGATCGTGCTCTCGGGTCTTAGTTATGTACTGACCTGGGGGCATTTTGTCCGTGTTTCCCGAGCTTTCTGAGCAGATGGTGAGCAGAGTCGTGACGCCGAGCGTGACACGAGACGGAATGGCATCCACGTCTAGCCAGAATGACACCTGGAGACACCAGATGACAATGACATGACAACTGACACCAAGCGGCGGCGGATATTACCTACATGACACTCGACATAAAACGGTGCTTTTTAGGGACTAACAATGGCATATGTCACTAAACGGTAATTGTAGTAAAAAACTTTGCAAGAAAAACGAGCCACGCCGGTAATTACCATTACATGAAATTGGTCGGAACCACACTTGGCTCAAACTACTCAAACTATCAGTCACCATACCAAAATTTCTTGGAGACATCACTCGTAAAAGAGCGACGCCTAACGTAGCCAAAACTGACATCAGCCGGTAGCACCATAATACATCTGAAGACAACGGATGGTAATTGCATTACGGCTAATGAGGGGAGTAGGGTCGAGACACGAGCACTGGCACACGCTTACACCGTCAGAAGATGAGAGAAAGAGAGAGGGGAAGACAGAGAGAGAGAGAGAGAGAGAGAGAGAGAGAGAGAGAGAGAGAGAGAGAGAGAGAGAGAGAGAGAGAGAGAGAGAGAGAGAGAGAGAGAGAGAGAGAGAGAGAGAGAGAGAGAGAGAGAGAGAGAGAGAGAGAGAGAGAGAGAGGAATGCACTTGATACGTGCCATTCGTAAGCAACACTCATGTTACATTGATGATGAATTTCTCGTGTTTTGTCGCCGGAGTCAGGTGGAATGATTTTAATTTAAAAAAGAGCAACGTCGCACATCTTCAGATCCCACTGGAAAAGTTAGTGGTGAGCCTGAAATTAATTTCACGTCAGGTTTTTGTCATTTTCTTCTTTTGAACTTATAATGAAAACTTCGCACAAAAACAGCCATCCTGCGGAAAAGTTTTATGAAGTTTGCATGCATACCTGCAAGGAGCTAGGTGATTGGGATAGTGTGGCTGTGAATGCGTCACTTACCCACGAGATAACGACGATTAAAGATGAAGGAATATATGATTGCACCAAGTGATAACCAAAATTACGATCCAATAAAAACTTGGCCTCAAGGCAGCTATAATTCCCTGAAAGAAACAGAGTTATTAAGTGAATTGTCAACTGTGAAGACCCACGAATCCAGAATACTCTGGCATCGTGAACATCCGTCAGCTTGAAGTGCATTTGTATTCAATTATTGCAGGACATTTTTACGTTAGTTATATAATTACAGTGTAGAGGCCGATTTGCGAAGCACGAAAATTCGACAATAAGAAATATGCCCCTCACTTTAAAGATATGTTGGGATGTGTTATAGGACTTGCACAAGGGGCATTCCACGATAGATCGACCAAAGCCGTACACCCTTATATTTTATTTTTTGCTTAAAATTGGTCTAATGGGTTGTTATGGGCGGAGAAGCCAGCTGTGCCAAGGATTTTTTTCTTCGAACACCGGTTTCCGAGATATAGCCTCAGGCAATTCCTGGAGGTCACGCTGCAACCCTATGTTTGGCGGCTTATAACTATGAAACTATTGGTTTTCAATGGTAAAAACTTTATACGGTTCAACTTGCAATCAACCAGCGAACGTTTTGGCTATCTCGGATTTTCGATTTTTGAAAATTTTGATCACGTGACATCTTGATCTTTTTTTCGAAGAGTGACCTTGATATTTTCCCAACTGAAAGTCGCAATTTTGTCTGATGACGATTAAAGCCTTATCAATTGTCATTCATATGCGACAATAAAAAAGTGGCTTTCGGCCTGCATTGACCTGAGATCAGGTCATTTTTATGACCTGTCCATTATTACGAGCGGGAGCGACAGCGAGATCTCGAGACTAAAGCAAGATAGCGACAAGTGGTAAACGATACAGGATTCACACGGATAAGGTCTACAATTTTTACTGAGGTCATTTTCAGGTCAGGTCAAAGATGACGTCACAGGGGTAAAAAGGAAGTCAAAATAGTTTTGGCTGTACCTTTTGATCTAATAAAGAAAGAGACGTAGAATAGGCACCAACCCGTTTGCTTTCGCCTAGCGCCAGTTTGTTTTGAATTTCGATACCGATGACCTGAGATCAGGTCAATTTCTTGACCACCCCATTACAAGTCAATTGGGGAAAAATCAGCTCCCTTATTTTTACACTAAAACGCGTCGGAATTGCCTAATATACCATGAGTGACTCCATATGCGACTAACTTTGACTACCTTGAGACCTTTTTTGCTCTTGGTCAACTGTGACGTTGCTCTTGGGTCATGTGACGTCATTAAAGGTCACCAAATGTTTTTTGCTAATAACTCCTTACAGGTTTGAGATACAGCCGCGCGGATAGGCTCATTGTGTTCAGCTGTCAAGGCCCATCGAATGATATATATGATGGCCTTAAAGTCACGTGACCTAAGGTCAACTTTTGACCTTGACCTTTCGAGGTCAACATACACATGTTTCGATGCGGATCGACGAGAGGATCACGATGGTGCTATTAGTTTGTTCCTAGCTGGAATACTTCGAAAGTTATTCGAGAAAAACTTAATATATATGTAGTGCCGCCATTTAGACTTTCTTTTTACCCCTGTGACGTCATCTTTGACCTGACCTGAAAATGACCTGAGTAAAAATTGTAGACCTTATCCATGTGTACCATGTGCCGTTTACCGCTTGTCGCTATCTTGCTTTGTTCTCGAGATCTCGCTGTAGCTCCCGCTCGTAATAATGGACAGGTCATAAAAATGACCTGAACTGAGGTCAACGCAGGCCGAAAGCCACTTTTTTATTATCGCATATGAATGACAATTGATAAGGCTTTAATCGTCATCAGACAAATTGCGACTTTCGGTTGGGAAAATATCAAGGTCACTCTTCGAAAAAAAGATCAAGATGTCCGTGATCAAATTTTCAAAAATCAAAATCCGATAGCCAAAACGTTCGCTGGTTGATTGCAACTTGAACCATATCAAGTTTTTTACCATAAAAACCAATAGTTTCTGAGTTATAAGCTGCCAAACATAGGGTTGCAGCGTGACCTCCAGGAACTCCCGAGGCTATATCTCGAAACCGTTGTTCGAAGAAAAAAAATCCTTGCCACAGCTGGGTTCCCCGCCCAGCACAACCCTTAGACCACTTTTTAGCAAAAATAAATATGCGGGTGTAAATTTTAAGTTTTTGTGGTCGATCTATCGGGAATGCCCCACAAATAAGTCATGACTGCTTGGAGAACAAATGATTAG